>NC_086375.1:36719168-37026702 GCF_036588685.1 Mytilus trossulus
TTTTTCTATGTTGTGATGTTATGCTATTGTTTCAGAAAAAGGGAGAAGGTTTGGATCCATTAAAACGTTTAATCCCGCTGCAAATGTTTGCACCTGTCCTAAGTCAGGAATCTGATGTACAGTAGTTGTCGTTTGTTTATGTAATATATACGTGTTTCTCGTTTCTCGTTTTGTTTATATAGATAAGACCGTTGGTTTTCCCGTTTGAATGGTTTTACACTAGTAATTTTGGGGCCCTTTATAGCTTGTTGTTCGGTGTGAGCCAAGGCTCCGTGTTGAAGGCCGTACTTTAACCTATAATGGTTTAATTTTTAAATTGTTATTTGGATGGAGAGTTGTCTCATTGGCACTCACACCACATCTTCCTATATCTATTATAAAAAAAATTGTTCAATATTTTCATTTACTATATATATGGATAAACTATCATGGTCTGTGAGATTAAATTGTTAAATGATTTATGTCTTTCTTCAAACCATTATTTATATTGTGTAGTACATGGACTAAACAATTTGGTAGTAGTAAGATTAATATAAACCTGTTTAAATCGGCGTCACAGTGACCACACTATATAAACGATGACCTTTAAAAAGTATTAAATTTATAAACATCTCAAGTGAAAAATATTTATTTACGCATGTCTCGTAATCCAGCTTAAATATCACTTCATAAAGTTTTTGCGCTAAAATACATATTAAAGAGGTAAAGTTGAACTATTGCTTACCATTTACTGTGGTGAAAACCAAAATAAAACAGCAGAAGTACCGCAAAGGCTCCATCCCCCCTTATTTATCTGTTAACCAATATGATACACAAATAAATGCAAGTTTTGTTTATACAATCTAATCACATGATCACAGTTATAAATAAAGGTCACGAGATGATATTGATAACGTTAATATCCTGGTGAATGAGCTGATATATCACATATATAATCAACAACTGAACTAACTACGAGAAGACTTTTTAAATGTATACTTTTTAAGACGTTTTCCAGGTCACTTTGGCACATTGACATAGTGCTATCGATCCATGACACACTAACCAACATTCTATTAATATAACATTATTTATTGAATGTAAACATTCTTAATGTTAGGGCTTATTGTAAACATTGTCAATTTTAACCTTTTCAATGTATTCATAAACGTCATTTTTTATGAATGTCGCTGTACTTTTCCTCTGCAGTCATGGTATGACGTACACATCTCTATATGTGTTGATAATGATTACAGTTCTTACTGAAAAACGATGGAAAATATATTTATATTTAGAGGGCTTATATATAGTATATTATATCAGCTTCTCGGCAAGCCTCGCGCTTTAAATGATAAAATTTAACTGTCTCGAGTGGAGAAATATCGTAATACACTTGTTGCAGTGTGAGAATCTATATTTCTTTATGTGTAATTTTTTAAATACTATGTTATTGTTAAAACAAGAAAAAAAATCATCAATCTAATCATTTACATATTGCAAGATATCCTTATTCAAAATAGTTAAAAAAATAAATAAAAAGAATAAAAAAAATCGGTAATTTCAAACAATATAACAAGACCAAAGATGGACTTTGATGGAGAATTTATAATTTCCTTTTTTGCCACGTGCACTTAAACGTTTTAAGAGTTGTAATGTCAAGAACTTCTGGTGAAGAAAATAAACAAATAAGAACTAGAACATCGTCATATTGAGAAGATCTCGTGAAACAGCCCAAGTGCAAAAAAGATATACTTTAACTTCTTTCATATTTCGTCATCCGCTAGTGTAACATTACATTAGAACTAAAAAAAATCAATAACTGTAATTTTCTTACATGTTTGAGAGATTATGCACTGAAGAAAGGATGCATACATACATTTTTCTAATATAGTACAGACTGATACAATTTACTAATTGTGATATGGACGTAGAGTTGTCTCATTGGCTCTCCTACCACATACTTCTATGTCTATGGTAAGTATAATTTGTGATTAAGTTCTTTTTCGTCTTTTTAAACCAGTAGGATTCCTGTTCAGTTAATCAATAAAGGAATTGATGCAATCAACTTCAGTAACGTTCTATATCAAAAGGCGGTAAATTCCACATAATTTTCATAATCAGTGTTCCTATTGTATTCTTAAGTTTCACTTAAACCATTGCACCCTATGTATTTAACTATAAGGATTCAATACTTTAAGTTATTTAAAAAGTCTCACCACATGCATACAAATATAAACACAATATTATATAATATCAAGTACACAATATAAAATTTAGAATGCATGTGCCATTCTCAAAAGAACTATGAGAGACTGTTATATATAATTATAAAACAACAGAATTAAAACATAGTTTTGTTATTTACACAAAACATAAAAGTGCAATATCACCATGCACATAAGAGGATTAAACCTGATACATATCACTGGTGGTAAGCGGATGGTCGTAACTAAAAGTTACGACCATCCGGAGATGGGAGACAACTCTAGGGATAAGTTTTTCTTTTCCAATTTGCATTAAAACATTCCAATTTTCGTAAAATAGTCATTCAAAAATTCAAGCATGATGGTCGTAACTAAAAAAAACAAAAATATTGAGGATGGTCGTAACTCTGTTTTAAATTAGACCGAATAAGGCAAGTCAAGAGTTTTAAACTTGTCTTTTATTATATGCATACTAGTATTTTATATGATGATTTCTGAAGATTTTTTTTCATTTTTTACATACAATGTGAAATAAAGCAATTTCAATGCGTGTAACGCTTATCAATTCAAAAATTTTAAAAGTTTTCAAATATTAGTTTTGGGGAATTTTGATTAAAGTTCGATTTAGAATTTCAAATTTTTCAAATGTCTTGAACCGAACCAGTCAAGAGTTCTAAGCGTGTCCTTTGTTATTTGAATATATCATGTATCATATTATATATTTGTGAAGTTGTTTTCACCAAATAATAAAACAACTAAATGGAGAGAAGGATACCTGTAAAGAAGAAAATTGGAACAAATCGAACGAAACAATACAAAATGAAATTAACAGTCATATATTCTGAAAATATAATGTATAAAATTAACAAAGAGGCAAATAGTTTAATTAATGTAAGCGGTTAAATTCATTAACAATGTATTTTTCTCAAAAGTGGAGAATTCATTTTAAAACAAGAAACACAGCTCTGGTTATGAATCGATAATTCTTAGTTAGAAATAAAAAGCACAACATGTATCAAATAATTGTTTTAATTACAAAATAAATGAGTTTAAGAAAAGGATTTTTAACAAATTGGACATCACATGAAATAACAGTATCCTGATTTTTTTCCCGTTTGGAATTCGCATCTATTAAAACATAAACTTTTTGAGGATGTACCTACTAGTTGATTTTTTTTTAAATCTTCAATTTAAGAATGATACATTAAGTCGAAAAAGCATTAAGAAGGAGTCAAAATATGCTTAAAATATTGATAGGTTATGAAGGTCGTTATCGAGACTAGAGCATACCCGCGAAATCGCAGGTCTATACCTGAGTTATTTTTAGCCTATATGCTTAGACGTCATATTGTTGTTTGGTGAAATCAAGCTGATAATCAGGTGCACAGTAATGTCTAATGACGAAGTTTATGAGTAGCTTGTAGCCATTCATACAATGTAAACATAACTTACACATGACTTTCAACCTGCATACCGGGATTTGTATGTAATAGTTGCCGCAGTACATTTAGTTTGACCTAAGTCCTTGTTACATTATCCTGGCTACAAGCCTAAGCCTGGCTACAAACTAGTATTTTATTTTACTCTTAAGACTACTCAGTGCATGTAGCAGTGTAAAATATATATCAACAATATTCCTACTTTCGTGGTTAACACAATGTTCATTGCGACACCATGGATTCAGTTTTCATTCCGTACCAATACTTATAACTAATATCAATGCTATACAGCAATATATAATCGTTATGTAATCGATACAAAATAACGACAAGACGTAATAATATCGTAGCGGCTGCGTAGCTGCTATCAATATCTATGTAACAACTAGTCTATAGCTACATGTTCAATCGTCAAAATCTACGTAGCACTACGTAGCATCTACGATATTGAACTCAACCCTGACTCAGAAGTGCAGTTGTGGATTCTATTTCCTCATGAACGACCAAATGACGAATATTTGAAGGCCAATAGTTTATAAGACAATAACAATTTAAAGTCAAGGAGTAAACAAAGACCCAAAGACTCAAAGACTTATAAGAACTGCAATAAATGAATTAAAGATGATTGTTCAGAATTGTACGTTTAATAATATCATCTGCCGACATGATTGCAGATAAAAAAAAATCGTAAATAAAAAACACTAAAAACAAATATAAGGGCATACACGTGCATTCAATAATTTTATGCCTTAACGTACAGTAAAAAATATATATTAATTCTCAATCCTGACATGCTTTTTGGCTTAATGCGAGTTGATTAGTTTTCACTGTTGCTTCTAAATGATGAGCGTTTGAAATCCATCAGAAATGTGTATGTTTAATTCTCTAGCTTAATTTCTGCATATCATTACAAGAGTAACAAATAATATTGTTTGTAGCAAATCATATATTACATACGAGTCTATTACCTTTTCAATGAAAATACATTAATAAAAGTTTTTCTAAATCAAGTTACGGTCATCCTTCAAAAGTTACGGTCATCCTTCAAAAGTTACGACCATCTTGTGTCGGTTACGACCATCATTCAAAATACTATAGTTGAAGTTACGACCATCACACATTTAAAGTTACGACCATCATGCTTGAATTTTTGAATGACTATTTTACGAAAATTGGAATGTTTTAATGCAGCAAATTTGGTTTTAATATCACCGGACTGCCGAATAGTATGTACGAGACAAGCGGTTTGGTTCAAATGAACCTTTTAGTGCACGAAAATCGGAAAAGAAAAACATATCCCTAGAGTTGTCTCCCATTTTCGGATGGTCGTAACTTTTAGTTACGACCATCCGCTTACCACCAGTGCATATACATTATAAAAAAAAAAATTTAATATACACATGGAAAAAAGTATTGCAACACCTTGTTTTTTTAAAACTTGAAAAATCAGCCTTTTATTATGGATGGAATATGATAAAATATTTGTATAACAATATTGAAACATAATTTATGATTACATTGGCATTTTAACGAAAAAAAAAGATTTGAAAAAAAAAGATTTATCTTACCACAATTTTGATAACGAAATGAAGTGTTTTTTGTACAAAAACTGCATTTTACAACTTTTACTGTAGTCGAACTTCACAATGTCAGACATTTCAAAATTAATCTTAAGAATTAAGAATAACCTCCAATCAAACGGTTAACCGACACTTAACGTCTTCTGATTCCTTCCATAAATCGACTTATTTTTTGCTAAGGTAGCAGCAACCATTTCTGATGAAGGGCATTGTTAAATTCATCACGTGTTTGGACTGGGGTGTCCTTTCGCGCAAATCGCTCGATATGGTTCAAATCCGGGCTACAATCGGGCCAAGGAAGATAAACCGAATTCCATTGGAACAATGGATCTTCCTCCACGATGCTAATTTCCATCTTTGGCGAGCTCTGCACTACATTGGATATGGACAACTGTGTGTCTGTTCGTAGGCAAAGGTTCTCGAAATGGTCTTATCGAATGATAACAAGTAGCAATGAGTAGATCTCAAGTAATTTTCGTTAAAAGGCTCCTGTATGCCCACCACTCTCTTTTTAGGATTGTATTGTATGCAATGGGTTTCTTTCTGACCAAGCTTCATAATGCTTGATTTCCCCTAACAGATGGCATAGAGGGTCTTTTAGAACGCGGATAGTCTTTAACATCGTTTATTGCCTGATTTTTATTCCCAAAACGACTAAAAGTGGAATGGTGATAACCAACAATACGTCATGGCGACATTCCTGCTTCTCTGATGCTGATAATCTTGCTGCGGTTAAGAGTTGTGGAGGACCCATTACAAGGTGTCAATCACATAACTTTATAAACTTGGTTGTTTAAAGTGTTGAAAACAATGAGGATAAAAACACATATTTTGCTGTTTACGGGTACAGAAGTTGCATGTGCAGATAAGAACTTATCGAGTCGATAATTATTAATCAAACTCAGGTGATATTTAAATAATGTTTAACTAGTTCTATTTTAACAAATTATATCACAAAAATATAAAAAGTGTTTTTTTAATTTCAATTTCAATTTGGTGTTGCAATACTTTTTTCCATGTTTATAGTATAAGATACTATTTCGTCGTATATAAGCAAGCAAATGAGGAACTAGATTATGGTGATACCTAACACTACAGGGAGATAACTCTGTAAAATCAGCTAAACGTTTTAATTACGTTGTGTTGTTAAGGGAAAATTAAGCTTTTCAAAGATTAAAATAAATTTTTGTCAAACTGCTATATAACCAGTGTAATTTTTCTGATAAAACGGTTGGTTCAAATTTTTTGAAATTTTTATATTTTTGTCAAAGGGTTAAAGGAAATACTTAGTAAAAATTTTAAGAGAATTAAACGAGCCAAATTAATTTTAGTTAAAGTGTTGGGTACCACCTTAATAACAAAATATAAAATTTCTCTAATATGTTGTTCTTGCCTTATTTATAGCCCCTCTGGCCATGTTATTACTGGGGATCAACACATAATCAACATGAATATTTCCGAAAGGAGATACCGTATCTTATGGTCCTATGTTTAGAGAACCCCAACTCATCAATTGGAACTATAACTGTTAAATGATTATTGATTTCACTTACACCAGAGCATGGGTTAACCGAGAAGTTGAACTGGACACTTTGTTAGAATGGGTCAAAACAATCTGTTCTTTTATAAAAACTCGAATTGAAAAACTGTGAGTAATCAACCATAGTAAGCTTTAAGACACAAATAAGCTGTGAAATGTTACATTGACGTGGCTCAGTACTTACACATCCCGTCATTGTGTTTGTGTGCTATGGTTATTTTTTGTACTCTTGTCTTTCATTTTTGCTGTGCTTTGTCTATATGCATTCTTGTGGGTTTTTTTGGTACACATTTGTTTGTTTTTATAGTGATTAAGATTGTACCCCTATTTTTGACATTTTTACCTATTATGTCTGTTTGTTGTTTTCACTTATCGTTGACAATATAATGTGAATCAATATTTATGCGACTGTCATTCAAGTGAAAGGTTTAGCTATCTATGAAACCAGGTTCAATCCACCATTTTCTACATAAGAAAATGTCTTTAGCAAGTGAGGAATATGACACTTGATATCCATTCGTTTGACGTGTTCGAGCTTTTGATTTTTTGTTATTTGATTAAGAACTTTCCGTTTTGAATTTTCAATTGAGTTTAGTATTTTTGTAATTTTACTTCTGACTGGAAGTAGTATAATAAACTCATAGATACCAGGACTTAATTCAGTATAGTATACGTCAGACGCGCGTTTCGTCTAAAAAAGACTCATCAGTGACGTTTGAATCCAAAAAAAGTTAAAAGGGCCAAATAAAGTATGTGAATGCTCACTTAAACCTTTTTTTTAAGTCGATGAATATAGTCATACCGACTAAGCTATATAAAATCGTAATTACTTGTTCCTTCCTTATGCATTATCTTGCAACTAAAAATGATATAGGTAGAAGAAAACACAGTTGACACATGCGCATAAAGTGAGGAGATCCATATTCAGCAGTCCAACATGGCAAGAGACAGTCTGGTCAGTGTCAGTGTGGCAACCCCAATTTGTATGTTGTCAAGTAATCTAAACCAGCCGTGAGGAAATCCGAATACCAAAGAAGTATCCATATTAAAAGAGAGGTGGAAGATTTCAATTTGGTATTCAAACTCATAAGGCGATAACAAAATGACAGCACCATGACAAAAAAGAAACACAACCAAAAGACAGTCTACAAAAAACCACATAGAAAGCTGAAGACTGATCAATACGAGTCATATCAACAACCGGAGTGATTTTGAGTGCTCTGGTAGGGCTAGCTGATCTTGCTCCACATAGTCACCAATCATGTTTAACTGTGTATTGATCTTAAAGTCTATAGAACGATTTAATACATTGTACCGAAAATTGGACTATTCAAAGAGTGTTCAATGCATATTTTGATAAATCACCAATTGAAAACAAATATGACCAAAAGCATTTTAGATGGAACAGGACAGTAGAATGCAAAAACCTCAGATAATGCATTATACATAATAATATTATGTCGTTGTTCTGCTCTTATATTCAATGCGTTTCTTTCGGTTTTAGTTTGTTATTCCGATTTTGTTTTTTGTTCATGGATTTATGAGTTTTGAACAGCTATATACTACTATTGCCTTATACATTGAATCTGTGCTTTTCTCAAATTAAGCAGCCAAAATTATGTACATTTTTAATGAAATATTGTTATATTTTCTGGTGTTTTTTTTAAATAGAATAAACTTCATCAAATGCAAATCAAAAGCAGAATGTATATGGGTAATTACGTTTTCATAAAAAGAAAGCAAGCTACAATAAAGAAATAAGAAAATGCCGGACCAAAAATGCATTTTCATATTTCATAGGAACATTTAATCTTCAGAACAAATACTTCCCCTATTATATGCTCCAACCTTACATACGTCTACGCAGCAAAGATATATGGTTTCCAGATAAATAATTAAGAAAACATTTAAGAAGAAATTATAAATTTCACAGCCCCGAACAGTTTTGGAAGTATGCATTCATATTGTCATCTAGCATTATGTTATTGCTTGGTTTGTAACAATAAAAAGTAATTAAAGGACTAAAATTTGTAACCATTTAAATCGAATGGTAATTTATATATACATAAATTTAATCCATGAAACGCTTCAGTAAATGTGAATCAGGAAGTTCAGTTAAATCGGAAGTTCCCATTTAGTACGAATATGTGTGCACTTGCTTCTGTACGATGGAAACAGGTAAGCTTCTGGGAGGGAGTAAAAGATAGTACATAAGATTACGTGTTATATAGAGTCTGTATCGGGATTTGTAAAAAAATCAACACTTAATTTAAGCAGTTCTTGAGTAATTTATACACATAAAACATATAGAAGAGGTAACTAACAAGAATACAAACCTCCCAAGGAAAAATTAAAAACAGAAATTCCCTTAACAAATGTCAATATTTATAGCTGAACAAAAAACATCAAATGAAAGGGAAAAGGTCATATTTCTGACTTGGTACACGCATTTCATCAAATTGAAAATGACAGATTAAATCTAGTCCACTCTTGTATAATACAAATACTTTTTATTAATAGGTAATATATGAAAAGACAAATTATAATTTCGATTACTAGTATACGATAATCATGACTGAAAAAGCTACAACACTGAATCAAATTCGCTTTAAAACTGTTTGAACAAAAACACATACAGCTTTTAAAAGAGTACTAATACACTTCCTGTTTATGATGTAATACAAATAGCCTTTATACCCATTGAACTTTTACAGGGTATCTAGATTTTGGAGCGAGCAGTAGAATGAAATAAACGGAATAGTTTGATGGAATAATAAATCAAATATGGAAATATCGTTAGTACTAGAAGTTTTTATTATTGTTTTAACTTCGATGGTAATTGTCGCGATGGTGCCACTGTGTTTGTCCGCACAACACAAATATTCAGTGGTTATCAGCATTATTATTGTTGAATATGTATTTGAAGTGCTTCGTGTTTTATATTTTGTTAAAGTTTACTGGAACAAAGCAGATTTGTTGTTTGATTTTCCTCTCAGAACAATGCCTTCAATTTCAATGACTTGTTCCGTACTGCTTGGTACAATTATCTTGTCATCCGTTTCATTAAAAAAATCGTTAGTAAAAGTTTTTTGTTCCATCTACGTCCTTATATCAATATTACTAATCATAATATGGAACAATTTCTTGGCAACCTGCTTGATTGTTGATCACCCTGATCGAACCAAAACAATCTACTGTGACCATTACCTCATAAATTCAGATATCTTAGACTAATACAAATGCATCGATGATGAGAAGATAACTACTGGATGTTATACCGTCCAAAACAGATTCCGACCTAATACAGCTTTCTATTGTTTTGAGAATTGGGCACCTTGGACCAGTGGTTATTTTCTGGAATATTTGCTATTGAGTATCCCGTCTTTTGCAGTAATATACGATAAACTATACAAGATGTTACGATTTTCTGGTAAGTAATGTTTGACACAATTTATAGCTTTTAAGACATTTGCAAAAAGTAGACAGAAAGAACAACACTTTTGCTATTTCCCAAAGTGTTCATATGGGGAAAAATAAGCTAATTGAGAAGCTTTAAACTAGTTTATTCTTGATTAAAATATATAAACACAATTTTAGATTAAACTCCTTAAAGATCAAAGGATTATAATTTTGTAAAAATTTCAATATTAATAAATGCTTTACAATATGAAAGAATAATCATAAACTACATAAACATACCCTTTTATGTTTTTTTTTTATTTCAGAACTGAATAGTTGTAATGAAACTTGTTCCATCTGCTGTTTCAACATTTCACTTTATAACCATACAATGGCGCTGGCCCTTTTTATAATTTGGTGTGTGAGACCAACTTTTTATTTGTTTGTTGCATCAGGATCCTGTCGGATAACGTCTTTCTATATTGACTTAACTATTATGATATCGTCAGCGAGTTTTACATTACTAGCTTTGATTTACATTCTTAAATTCTATCTTTTTCATAAAGGAGTAGGTCCAGTAAGACCCCTTTTTGGCCCCAAAATACAGCAGTTTTTCAAAACTGTTAAAATGTAAACTTTTAGTTATTTATTGGAAGGAAGAATGCTTCTGCTGCATAAATATTGGCTATTTTTGACAATACCATGCACATATATCGGGTAACAACACCATTAAGTCATGGTAAATTACTGAAATCTTCACAATTCTAGCGTTTTAGTTAAATTTTAGACGGTTTTCGTGTAAAACGAAAGTGGCCGCAATCGTGTTCATCCTTAATATTGAAATGTTAGTTGTATTGCATAGTAATACATAGCATATATTAGAGTTGAGGATAAAAACGGATGCGGCCCCTTTCATTTTTTGACAAAAACTATCTGAAAATTGACATTTTTCGCCATATTTGTTAGATTTTTCGTATTTGAGCTTGAATCGGAGCAATTTTAATGACTAAATCAGTCAAAATCTTTCACATAAACCAATTGAATCAAATGAAATAGACACTAAAGTGTTTAAAAAGTGGTCAAATCTTTCGTCAGATTAACCTGAAATTTGAGGCAAAAATCGGTCCTTACCGGACCTACTCCTTTGTCTGCAATGAGGATAATGACAGTGAATGTAATGTTGTCCTTACAGAATGTACATGTGGAAACAAAAAGACAAATGCAAACATTGTGAGCAAAATGAATGTTAATAAAAACGATCTTTCCTTAGGGTAATAAGAATACAATGTCTTTTTTATTTTCTGTTTGTCAAAAAACATGGCTGTCATGGCTAAAAATAGAACAATCAGGTAAACTGCAGTTTTTGGCTTAGCATTATTTTACTTTTCAATCGGATCTCGACCACTAACTTTCAACTCGGAAGTAAACTCAATGTTTGATTCTAGCAATAACCCGAAATGGAAGTTCAAATTAAACGTTTACGCTGAGTCGAAGCTAGTGATATGCAAATGCTCGTACTTTAAATCGATGAATTTAGTCACCCTGACTAAGATATATATATATATCTCTATACATCATAATGATTGTTTCATTCCATTTTGCACAATTTGAAATTGTACTTGTAGTTTGATAGGCCGATTCAACATGGCCAATCTACAAACATCTACATTCTCCTATGGTCCTTTGAATATTCTCATTAAGAAAATGTTGGATAGAATAAACCTTAATTCAACGTACTGTCTGGTCTTTGTCAGTTGTAAATTAATCAGTGGGGGAATCATAATTTGTATGTTTTCAACCTGCCTTGGTGAAACCGAGTACATCAGAAATAGCCATATTAAAGAGAGGTTGAATATATCAAAAGAGTATTAAAACTCAGACGGCGATAAAAAAAATCTGACTTCGACGCGTCAAAAAAGAAACACAACCAAAAGACAGTCTACAAAAAAAACATAGAAAGGTGAAAACTGACCGACACTAGCCCTATGAAACATGGGAGTGATCAAGGGTGCTCTGGAAGGATAAGCAGATCTTGCTCGACATGAAGCACCCATCGTGTTCAACTGTTTATTGCATTTATTGAAAATTGTTGTGATCAAAGTGTGATTATGAATTAGGAATATGACAGTTGTTATTCTTTAATTTTCTATGTTGTGTCATGTGTACTATTGTTTGTTTGTTTGTTGTTTTTCATATTTAGCATGGCGTTGTCAGTCTTTTTTTCTTTCGATTTATGAGATTGACTGTCCTTCTAGTATTTTTCGTCCCTCTTCTAAATTTCTCATAAAATACTTATACATTTTCTGTTTTTTATATATATTCAAATGAAAAATAGAGAACGTAGAAAGTTGTATACGTTTTCATAAATAGAAAGCTACCTACATTAAAGTAAGTTAAACTGTGGTATAAGTGAGAGGTTTAGCGCTATAAAAATAGGTTAAATCCACCATTTTCTACATTTGAAAGTGCGTGTACCAAGTCATGAATATGACAGTTGTTATCTATTTGTTTGATGTGTTTTCTCATTTGATTTTGCGATTTGTTTACTAACAGCAAATCAGGGACTTTCCGTTTTGAATTTTCCTTTGAATTCAGTTTTTTTTCTGATTTGACTTTTTAGAAATCGGTTGACCCAAAATACGCTAACAAAGTTCTGCGGGCAGCAAAGTGGTCTGGTTTCTAGAGCAAAAAGTAAATATAAAAAGGAAGATGTGGTATGATTTCCAATGAGACAACTATCCACAAAAGACCAAAATGACACAAACATTAACAATTATAGGTCACCGTACGGCCTTTAACAATGAGCGAAGCCCATACCGCATAGTCAGCTTAAAAAGGCCCCGATAAGACAATGTAAAACAGTTCAAACGAGAAAACTAACGGCCTTATTTATGTAAAACAATGAACCTATATTAAAACCCTATTTTAAGAAATTATACATTTTACAACACCTGACAGCTTGTTACATGCAGTGTGCATTAATGTTATTATATAGACATTATGTTAAAGCTAGGTTTTTAAAAATAAAAAGTTAAGGACTTTAGTTTGCAATCATTTAAATTGAACAATGTATTATTTATGATTATATTTGAAATGTCCTCACGAAACGCTACAGTAATTGTGATTCCGGAAGTCAAATTAAATCGGAAATTCCCTTTTGTTTTTGAATTTCGAAAAGATGTGCACTTGGTTCTGTTCGACTGGAACAGGTAAGCTTCTTGGAGTGAAGAAAAAAGAGTACATACACATTACATTTTATAATGAGTTCGTATTGAGTCTTGTAAAAGTTCTACAAAATTAATGTTTGAGAGAGATATATACACAACAAAATCATATATACCACTCTCGTAAAATTACAGTATGTTTCGCTTCTTAATGTTTGTAATGATCAGTGTAAAACAATTCGCCGTTTCAGAATCTATTGCATCCTGTGTAATATCTTCATAAGTGTACACCAAAACGTCGTGATTCATTAAAGATGTCACCAACAAGGGAAATTCGACCAATAACGTTACGTTATTTTCATTTTGGGGTACGAACAATGAAATAACCTTTGGTTCCTTAGAATCTGAAACGGTCAATTAAGAATTTCAATTATGCATTTATCATGACGAAAAATTCAACAACATCATCTCAGTATTAATCAACTTGAAACTAGATAAGAAATAACAATTCCAAATACAGATATAATCAAACTTCCTGTTTGGGCTGCATTACAAAACGACTTTATGCTATTGATCTTTTTCAGGGTGTTGAGATTTAAAAGTTGATAGTGAAATGATATAAAAAGAATAGTCTGATGGAATATTAATATAAATATGGATATATAGTTAGTGCCAGCAATTTGTATACTCATTTTGACTTTGATTGTTATTGTCGCGCTGGTGCTGCTTTGTTTGTCCACACAACACAAATATTCAGTAATTTTTATCAGCATTCTTATTGTTGAATATACGTTTGAACTACTACGTGTATTATATTTTGTGAAAATTTACGGGAATATAAACAATTTTTCCTTGTATTTTCTTCCTGTAAGCAGTATGCCTACAATTTCGATTATTTGTTCTGTATTCATCGGCACAATAGTTTTGACCACCCTCCCATTTAAACAATCTTCATTAACAGTCGCTTGTTTGATACAAGATGTTACGATTTTCTGGTAAGTAATGTTTGACACAATTTATAGCTTTTAAGACATTTGCAAAAAGTAGACAGAAAGAACAACACTTTTGCTATTTCCCAAAGTGTTCATATGGGGAAAAATAAGCTAATTGAGAAGCTTTAAACTAGTTTATTCTTGATTAAAATATATAAACACAATTTTAGATTAAACTCCTTAAAGATCAAAGGATTATAATTTTGTAAAAATTTCAATATTAATAAATGCTTTACAATATGAAAGAATAATCATAAACTACATAAACATACCCTTTTATGTTTTTTTTTTTATTTCAGAACTGAATAGTTGTAATGAAACTTGTTCCATCTGCTGTTTCAACATTTCACTTTATAACCATACAATGGCGCTGGCCCTTTTTATAATTTGGTGTGTGAGACCAACTTTTTATTTGTTTGTTGCATCAGGATCCTGTCGGATAACGTCTTTCTATATTGACTTAACTATTATGATATCGTCAGCGAGTTTTACATTACTAGCTTTGATTTACATTCTTAAATTCTATCTTTTTCATAAAGGAGTAGGTCCAGTAAGACCCCTTTTTGGCCCCAAAATACAGCAGTTTTTCAAAACTGTTAAAATGTAAACTTTTAGTTATTTATTGGAAGGAAGAATGCTTCTGCTGCATAAATATTGGCTATTTTTGACAATACCATGCACATATATCGGGTAACAACACCATTAAGTCATGGTAAATTACTGAAATCTTCACAATTCTAGCGTTTTAGTTAAATTTTAGACGGTTTTCGTGTAAAACGAAAGTGGCCGCAATCGTGTTCATCCTTAATATTGAAATGTTAGTTGTATTGCATAGTAATACATAGCATATATTAGAGTTGAGGATAAAAACGGATGCGGCCCCTTTCATTTTTTGACAAAAACTATCTGAAAATTGACATTTTTCGCCATATTTGTTAGATTTTTCGTATTTGAGCTTGAATCGGAGCAATTTTAATGACTAAATCAGTCAAAATCTTTCACATAAACCAATTGAATCAAATGAAATAGACACTAAAGTGTTTAAAAAGTGGTCAAATCTTTCGTCAGATTAACCTGAAATTTGAGGCAAAAATCGGTCCTTACCGGACCTACTCCTTTGTCTGCAATGAGGATAATGACAGTGAATGTAATGTTGTCCTTACAGAATGTACATGTGGAAACAAAAAGACAAATGCAAACATTGTGAGCAAAATGAATGTTAATAAAAACGATCTTTCCTTAGGGTAATAAGAATACAATGTCTTTTTTATTTTCTGTTTGTCAAAAAACATGGCTGTCATGGCTAAAAATAGAACAATCAGGTAAACTGCAGTTTTTGGCTTAGCATTATTTTACTTTTCAATCGGATCTCGACCACTAACTTTCAACTCGGAAGTAAACTCAATGTTTGATTCTAGCAATAACCCGAAATGGAAGTTCAAATTAAACGTTTACGCTGAGTCGAAGCTAGTGATATGCAAATGCTCGTACTTTAAATCGATGAATTTAGTCACCCTGACTAAGATATATATATATATCTCTATACATCATAATGATTGTTTCATTCCATTTTGCACAATTTGAAATTGTACTTGTAGTTTGATAGGCCGATTCAACATGGCCAATCTACAAACATCTACATTCTCCTATGGTCCTTTGAATATTCTCATTAAGAAAATGTTGGATAGAATAAACCTTAATTCAACGTACTGTCTGGTCTTTGTCAGTTGTAAATTAATCAGTGGGGGAATCATAATTTGTATGTTTTCAACCTGCCTTGGTGAAACCGAGTACATCAGAAATAGCCATATTAAAGAGAGGTTGAATATATCAAAAGAGTATTAAAACTCAGACGGCGATAAAAAAAATCTGACTTCGACGCGTCAAAAAAGAAACACAACCAAAAGACAGTCTACAAAAAAAACATAGAAAGGTGAAAACTGACCGACACTAGCCCTATGAAACATGGGAGTGATCAAGGGTGCTCTGGAAGGATAAGCAGATCTTGCTCGACATGAAGCACCCATCGTGTTCAACTGTTTATTGCATTTATTGAAAATTGTTGTGATCAAAGTGTGATTATGAATTAGGAATATGACAGTTGTTATTCTTTAATTTTCTATGTTGTGTCATGTGTACTATTGTTTGTTTGTTTGTTGTTTTTCATATTTAGCATGGCGTTGTCAGTCTTTTTTTCTTTCGATTTATGAGATTGACTGTCCTTCTAGTATTTTTCGTCCCTCTTCTAAATTTCTCATAAAATACTTATACATTTTCTGTTTTTTATATATATTCAAATGAAAAATAGAGAACGTAGAAAGTTGTATACGTTTTCATAAATAGAAAGCTACCTACATTAAAGTAAGTTAAACTGTGGTATAAGTGAGAGGTTTAGCGCTATAAAAATAGGTTAAATCCACCATTTTCTACATTTGAAAGTGCGTGTACCAAGTCATGAATATGACAGTTGTTATCTATTTGTTTGATGTGTTTTCTCATTTGATTTTGCGATTTGTTTACTAACAGCAAATCAGGGACTTTCCGTTTTGAATTTTCCTTTGAATTCAGTTTTTTTTCTGATTTGACTTTTTAGAAATCGGTTGACCCAAAATACGCTAACAAAGTTCTGCGGGCAGCAAAGTGGTCTGGTTTCTAGAGCAAAAAGTAAATATAAAAAGGAAGATGTGGTATGATTTCCAATGAGACAACTATCCACAAAAGACCAAAATGACACAAACATTAACAATTATAGGTCACCGTACGGCCTTTAACAATGAGCGAAGCCCATACCGCATAGTCAGCTTAAAAAGGCCCCGATAAGACAATGTAAAACAGTTCAAACGAGAAAACTAACGGCCTTATTTATGTAAAACAATGAACCTATATTAAAACCCTATTTTAAGAAATTATACATTTTACAACACCTGACAGCTTGTTACATGCAGTGTGCATTAATGTTATTATATAGACATTATGTTAAAGCTAGGTTTTTAAAAATAAAAAGTTAAGGACTTTAGTTTGCAATCATTTAAATTGAACAATGTATTATTTATGATTATATTTGAAATGTCCTCACGAAACGCTACAGTAATTGTGATTCCGGAAGTCAAATTAAATCGGAAATTCCCTTTTGTTTTTGAATTTCGAAAAGATGTGCACTTGGTTCTGTTCGACTGGAACAGGTAAGCTTCTTGGAGTGAAGAAAAAAGAGTACATACACATTACATTTTATAATGAGTTCGTATTGAGTCTTGTAAAAGTTCTACAAAATTAATGTTTGAGAGAGATATATACACAACAAAATCATATATACCACTCTCGTAAAATTACAGTATGTTTCGCTTCTTAATGTTTGTAATGATCAGTGTAAAACAATTCGCCGTTTCAGAATCTATTGCATCCTGTGTAATATCTTCATAAGTGTACACCAAAACGTCGTGATTCATTAAAGATGTCACCAACAAGGGAAATTCGACCAATAACGTTACGTTATTTTCATTTTGGGGTACGAACAATGAAATAACCTTTGGTTCCTTAGAATCTGAAACGGTCAATTAAGAATTTCAATTATGCATTTATCATGACGAAAAATTCAACAACATCATCTCAGTATTAATCAACTTGAAACTAGATAAGAAATAACAATTCCAAATACAGATATAATCAAACTTCCTGTTTGGGCTGCATTACAAAACGACTTTATGCTATTGATCTTTTTCAGGGTGTTGAGATTTAAAAGTTGATAGTGAAATGATATAAAAAGAATAGTCTGATGGAATATTAATATAAATATGGATATATAGTTAGTGCCAGCAATTTGTATACTCATTTTGACTTTGATTGTTATTGTCGCGCTGGTGCTGCTTTGTTTGTCCACACAACACAAATATTCAGTAATTTTTATCAGCATTCTTATTGTTGAATATACGTTTGAACTACTACGTGTATTATATTTTGTGAAAATTTACGGGAATATAAACAATTTTTCCTTGTATTTTCTTCCTGTAAGCAGTATGCCTACAATTTCGATTATTTGTTCTGTATTCATCGGCACAATAGTTTTGACCACCCTCCCATTTAAACAATCTTCATTAACAGTCGCTTGTTTGATATATGGTTTATTATCGATGACATTAATCACAGTCTGGAACAATTTTTTGGGAACATGCTTGATAACGGAAAAATATTCCTACTATGGCTTTGATGACTCACGACTAAACACAGCTTTATACTGTTACGAAAAACTGGATCCATGGACAAGTGGTTACTTTCTGGAATATTTTCTTTTAAGTATTCCCACATTAGCATTACTGTATGACAAACTATACAAAACGTCATCCTTTTCTGGTAAGTAATCATTTGTACGACCTTAAGTTGCACGTGACCTCTAGAACAAAACAAAACGTAGGTTGCAATAGTAGGCCGAAGTTGTGGTTGCAGTTTGTTAGCTTTTAAGAAATAGGCAAAATATGCAAGAAATAGGTACTACCTGAAATTGTAAAGTATAAATATGGAATAATTTAATTACTGGTGGGTTTTTTTCTTTTAAACCTCTACATTGTCACTACTGCAAAATCATAATACAACAAAATTGTCCGAGTTATTTTTTAATATTAATGAGCCACTGATATGATGTTTTAATGCAAGTATCTTTTAAATGAATTGTGGAGAAGGAGAATTGGAGCAATAACCAATCAATTTGAAAAAAAAAATGAAATGGCACTATTTACTTATCTATCTCTTTCTAAAACTCGTTCCAAAGAGACTGAAATATCGGCTAATGGACATTAAAAAAAAACAACCAGATATCGTAGTGAAATATAAAAGCAAACAATCTTAAGATAATGGTACTCTGATTTTTGTTTTGAGGAATAACAAAGATTTTTATCTCAGTCTGATAGTAAAATTATGTACTATTTCATGTATCTATAAGCATACTCTGTTTGATATCTTGTTTTTTATTTCAGAGTTGTGGTACCCTCCTTTAAAGGAAACGTGCTCTATCTGTCGTTTCAACATTGTATTTTACAACCATATATTGGCGCTTGCCCTCCTTATGATTTGGTGCTTCAGACCGACTTTTTCCTTTTTTTATTGCATTTGTATCCTCTTTTCCAGGTGCGTCTAATTATATTGACTTATTCATCATGATATCATCAATGTCATGTTTTATTCTTGTTTTGACGAACATTCTCAGATTTTATCTTTTTCGGAAATTAGACTTTAAGGTTGATAATGAAAGTGAATATAACGGAAAATCCGTAAAATGTGAGCAAAATTAAATGACTAGTAAGAAAACATGTATCTTTCAGTATCTTTTTCGAAATGATTCAAATATATTATAAGCATATTTGACCTTAGATTTTCCAAACTATAATTTGTCATGTACCAGTAAAAAAGACAAATAAAATTGAGAATGGAAATGGGGAATGTGTCAAAGAGACAACAACCCGACCAAATAAAAAAACAACAGCAGAAGGTCACCAACAGGTCTTCAATGTAGCGAAAAATTCCCGCACCCGGAGGCGTCCTTCAGCTGGCCCCTAAACAAATATATACTAGTTCAGTGATAATGAACGCCATACTAATTTCCAAATTGTACACAAGAAACTGAAATTAAAATAATACAAGACTAACAAAGGCCAGAGGCTCCTGACTTGGGACAGGCGCAAAAATGCGGCGGGGTTAAACATGTTTGTGAGATCTCAACCCTCCCCCTATACCTCTAACCAATGTAAAAAAAGTAAACGCATAACAATACGCACATTAAAATTCAGTTCAAGAGAAGTCCGAGTCTGATGTCAGAAGATGTAACCAAAGAAAATAAACAAAATGACAATAATACATAAATAACAACAGACTACTAGCAGTTAACTGACATGCCAGCTCAAGACTTCAATTAAACTGACTGAAAGATTATGATTTCATCATATGAACATCAGGCACAATCCTTCCCGTTAGGGGTTTAATATCATACCATTATAACATATATGAGAAGAACATAATCCGTGTCATGCCAACAACTGTTTTAGAATAAATGTGTTTAGTTCCGACGCAAAGACCTTATCAGTGACTTAATATTAACGCCAAAACATGCAATCTTTAATGACTTGACAACAGTATCGTAATTATATCCATTCTTAATAAGTCTATTCAAAGGTTTTGTAAGTTTCTGAGGTGAATACTGACACCTACTGAAATACTGAAAATACGGTTACAAATAAACTTCAACTTCAATGGTTTATGATTTTGCTGATATGGGTACCCAAACAAATATTCTCACAGTATTTTTAGTCTTGTTCATCAGTTCATTTGCGTATATATAATCATTGATGAATCTATCATTGCATTTGTAAAATATAAATGTTGCATTTTCGTTCGTTTTTGTTGCACATTAGAGTTTCTGCTGTTTCGTTGTTTTCATTAAATCGATTTATGACTTTTGGACAGCGGTTTACTACTGGTGCCTTTATTGGTGTATATTTCATATTTCAATGGTTAGTTTCTATTGGATTCATTATAATTTGATAGGTCGTCGTGCTTTGTAATCGTACATTTAAGTTTACAAAATATTCTCCACTGAAACAACAGAACCAAGTTTGACCAAAATGGGCTACAATCATAATTGAGAAATCTAGTATAAACACATGTCTGATGACCCTGCTTGCCAACCAATAAAAATGAGAATGGAAATAAGGAATGTGTTGCCCGAGATATCTAGAAAGTAAACATGGTTAATATGAAAGTGTTGTTTATTATTTTGAAAACTTTTATGAATAGACAAAATCTAACAGGGCAATTGTTCATTAAATAGTTATCAAAGGTACCAGGATTATAATTCAATACGCTTGATGCGCGTTTCGTCTGCATAAGACTCATCGGTGACGCTCATTTCAAAATGGTTATTAAGCCAAAGAACATAGTTGAAATAAACTGCAGAGCAAATTTTACCAACTTTTCATTGTTGCCATTCATTTAGAAAACTATAAAAGATAAAGAGAAACTTTTCCAAAATGATCAAGATATACGAATAAGTATGCATTGCTGAAATTACCAGTTGGCTATTAAAGTTATTGCCCTCTGATGACAACTTGAACTATTTCTTTTTTTGTTTTAGATTTAAATCTTAAAACTACAAATCTCCAATTTCAATATAGAAAGATAGAGACTTCAATTCATAATATGATATTTATCATTTGGAATGTTATTGGAAGTTTATAGATATTTATTACTATTGCTGCCGGAGGTATATTTTTTGGTTCACAAAGTTGTGTGTTAAATTACTTAGTATAGATACTATTATATATGTGATGTATGCATATGTATATATGAGATTATTGTATTGTACTGAAATACAAATATTTTGATTAAATGCAGGCTCCAGTCTGTCTGCACGGCAAGAATAAAGACATGATCTACATTAACGACCATATTGCAGAAGTTTTCCTTTACTCTTTTTTTATTTATTGCACTTTAATGGCTATTTTTTCACTTTATTTTGTAAATTAAAATTAGAACATATCAATGAAAATTTTCGATGACAAAAATGATCGGCAAACAAGTCCACAAACAAGTACAATGTGCTAATAGTAAATAGAATGTCACTATTCAAACTGAGTGATTGCCCTTGAAAGGGCATTTTAGTTTTACAATTTTGTTTTGTATTTTGAGAAAACAAAACAAAAATAGAGGGAAAATAAACTAACAAAATGATCAGCATTACATCAAAAAGTTTTGTCAAGAATTCTGTTCTGTTTAAAATATTTGAGACAGTCCATTGTTTATTATGTACATACATTTTTGTACACCTAGGTGATCGACAAATGATCTTCGGAGCCTCGACTTTGATTTTGTCTTTGTCTTTCTTAGATTAAGATGAATGATTATTAGAATTATTTTTCAGTTATGTTGTATGTCTGTGATGTATATTAACAGCACCTTCATCACAGTTCGGCTGCTGGATCCCAATTATTTTGTCTGTAAGGGCTGCTCACCTAATTTTATCAATATAATTAACGGAGCTATAAAAACAACTGCAATGTAAGTAGGATGTTAGGCTAGCTAATAAACCGGTTTTATTCCACCATTGTCTTCGAAAAATGTATGTTCGAAGTCAGGAGTATTGAAGTTTTTTTTCACTTTTACAGTTGATTGATGGCTTTTGATTTTGTCAGTGTTTATGGCCTAACCATTTTTTGCACATCTGTTCATTAGACCATATAGGCCAGGTGATCTTTTCTCATCACTCGGTGTACGTCACTGTCGTTCAGCGTCGTCTGTTAACTGATCTTAACTTTTACAAATAATTTCTCATATGAAAGTACATGGCTAAATTTAACCAATCATCATTGATGTATCTTGTTTCAAATATGTGTCTAATATGTGTCTGTTGACCCCGCCTGTCAACTATGATGGCCTACATGAACTCACAATAAATATAAGGTAAAATGAAAGTTTCGACTACTAATTTGAAAATCGCTTGAAATAGAAAAAATCTGACAAAGACAAAACTTCCAAAAGAATATACTTCTTGTCCATCTATCTGTGTTATAAGACTCCTTGGACAAATTGTTCATTTGATTTTTGATTTGCCTGTTATCTCGAAAATTATTATAGAAAGAGACAACCTTTAGAACGTAACAACAATCAGCAAAAACAAATCTACACATAAGTTATCCTGATCAAAATTGTCAGATGACTCCTTATAAGAGTTATAGTCCTTTGGTGACGATTTTTATCAATTCTTAAAAAATGTGCTGCAAAAATTTCTCAAAAGCAAAAATTAAAAAGCCCACATAGCGTTATTCAGTGCCGATATCATATGACCTTTTAGCGCCTGCATATTAAACTTACCTAGTCGTTTGAAAATTTAACAACCACAAAACGCGAGAGCAGTTACATAAGTAAATGCGAAAAACAACAAAAGGAAATGTAATCTAATTAGTCGAAAACAATGTAAAAAAAGGAAAATCGACGAAATGACATACACAATACACAAAAAATAACGGTTAGATCGATACGTACCTCATCAATAACCGGGGTTGAATATTGGTGCTTCAGAAGTGTTAACATGTCCTGGTCTATTTGTGGCATTCAAGGTGGAACGATAGTATTTACTTTCCGGGACCTAAGTTGCTCTTTCTGTACCCTTCTTCTGTTAATGATCCAAACACTGTGATTGAACAAAAAAATAAAGAATGCGGAACCTACTGAACATAATTTCCCAAAGCTGAGGAATTAATCGGATGAAATAAGTTTTAACTGTGTATGTAGGGTCTGGTTCAGTGTTGTTATAATTCTTATTAAAAAAAAATGCAAATATTATTTCTACTACCTTAAAACAAATTGGACGCCGACATAAATTATAAAGGGCATTACAAGCCTTGTTGAGTGCCATTATGCAATGGCAGGGGTTCCCGACAGCTAAAATTGTCGTTTCAAAGGTTCCCCAAAACCGACATAATAAGCAACCTGTGGATCCACGAATTTTTTAGAGTTCCAATGACGATGTTTAACGTAAGGATTTCCACAATCAGTTTTGGCAAATACAGCTAAGGTTATCTTTTCCTGAGGTAGAAAAATCTTAGTATTTAAAAAATTCAAACGTTTTAAAAACAGTTAATTTATAAATTTAACCATATCAATTATAGTTCATGTCAGCACAAAATTGCTGACTACTGGGCTAGTGATGCCCTCGGGGAATTAAAACTACACCAGTAGTACCTTCGACCTAGTGGTTGAATAAACTCATCATAGATACCAGGATTACATTTTGTATTTAAGCTAAACGCATGTTTTGTCAACAAAACTACTTATGATTGAGTTCAGTTCAATAATAGAAGTTTTTTTCCCTTTAAAAATGTCCTGTACCAAGTCAGGTGATGGCAATTGTCACATTATTGTTCGTTTCTGTATGTGTTACATTTTGACGTTGCATCGTTTGTTTTCTCTTATTTTTTAGTGTAAATTCACATTGCGATAAGACGTGTCACGGTCCTTGTTTATCCCAAATTTATGTATTTGGTTTTGAAGTTATATTTGTTATTCTCATGGGATTTTGCCTGATGCTTGGTCCGTTTCTGTTTGTGTTACATTTCAGTGTTGTGTCGTTGTTCTCTTATATTTAATGTGTTTCCCTCGGTTTTAGTTTGTTACCCCGATTTTGTTTTTTGTCCATGGATTTATGAGTTTTGAACAGCGGTATACTACTGTTGCCTTTATTTATCTACTACATTCACCACTGTACATTTTAATTCGGTTTTAAATAACTTTTAATGATGACTCGTTTGCATTACATAAAAGGCATTCCTGTACATGTACTTGACTGGAACTTGTTCCTCATGGCCAGATTTAAGATTTCGATTGGCTAAATTTACTGAAAGTTAAAAAGAGAAAGAAGAAAAAAGACACAAAACTAGTTAAGGATGAAAGAGGGGAAATAATTGTATGATTTCATTTCATAAAACGTTTTTGAAAGGGATCAATGTCAACTCGCACATTTAATAACATGTCCTCACCCAACTCGTACCCTATATTTACCAACTTGTAAGCAAGTTTCTAGCATCTTGTTCCCAATATCTATAATCAGATATCATTGAGAATGGAGTATGCCACTTTAAACGAATGAAGACCGTCAAATGCGTTAAAAGTTCACAGATACTGCAAATTGAGCGAATATGTATGTTAGTTATATTAGTCAGCTAACATTATACATGTATTTATCATGATATACTCTTACAAATTAACGATATTTTTTCAACCTTAAAGGATTAAATTTGAACAAAATTAAACCAAAAGCAGAATGTAAATTGTCGTCTACGTTTCCCATAAAGAAAGCTGGCTGCAATAAAGATGAGGCCCCTCATGGGGGGGGGGGGTCCTAGTAATCACATAATCACCATTTTTTTGCCAATATAATCACATAATCATTAAATATTTGCTTATCTTTAGTAATCAAATAATCATAAACTAAAAATACAGTCCTAGGTAATCAAATAATCATGAAATATTTGGCTTAATAATCAAATAATCATTAAAAAAACGGCCAAGTAATCACATAATCAAAAACCCCATGAGGGCCCTCAAAGATCGTAAGAATATATCGTAATCAAAATATTATTAAAGCCGCTGTCACAGTGCCTAGGATAGATAAATCTTCAGAAGAATAATCATCTTTCGCAATAATAGGTTTCACGCGAACAATATTCTTCGATCTAATCTGACATTATTTTACAGCTAGGTTTAAACTACAAGAAAGTTAAGGATTTATGTTTGCAATCATTTAAACCGAATGGTGATTTATATTGATAAGATGACCTCAACAAATACTTCAGTAAATATTAAACAGGAAGCTAAGTTCAATTGAAATTTTCCTTTTGTACGGAACGGTGTGCACTATGTCCTGTTCGATGGAAACAGGTAAGCTTCAGAAAGTACATAACATAACATGCGAAAAAGATCCCGTATTTGGTTTTGTAAAAATTGTGTATTTCTCTTGGGAAAAATATACACTTAAGACATATTAAAGAGTAAAACAACAAGACTAAACACATTCAAGGAAAATTTAAAACAGAGAGTAACTTAAAAATGGTAGTATCAAAAGCTCAAAATCATTTAACAAATGGAAAACAATTGTCCTATTTCAGACTTGGTACAGCTATTTCATTTTATAGAGAAACAAAATGGTGGATTCACCCTAGACCATTTTCGTAAAATACAAATACGTATTATTACTAAAATATATGGAAAAAAATTAATAAATTCGATTACGAGTATACGATAATCATAACGGAAAAGGCTCCAACACTCTATTAAATTCTCTTTAAACCGATATGACAAACAACACATACAAATTTTAAAAAAAAATACAATTATACTTTCTGTCTGGGCTTCAAAACTTATGGAATATAAATTAAATCGATTCCCATTGATCTTTTACAGAGTATCCAGATTTTGCAGTTATAAGTAGAATGATTTAAAATGATAGCTTGATAGAATATCAATTCAAAAATGGATCTATCGTTAGTGCCAGAAATTTTAATTATTATTTTGACTTTCATTGTTATTGTTGCGCTGGTGTCGCTATATAGGTCAGCACGACACAAATATTCAACAATTTTTATCATGATGATTATTGTGGAATATATATTTGAACTGCTTCGTGTTTTATATTTTGTTAAATTTTATTGGGATAGAACAAATGTGTTCCTGTTTTATTTCCCTCTCAGAGGAATGCCTATAGTTTCATTGACCTGTTCCGTTCTACTTGGCACAATTATATTGTCTTCCGTTCCATTAAAAACATTGTTAGTTAAAGTTGTCTGTTTCGTCTATGTCTATTTATCGCTGATAACAATAATTATATGGAACTATTTCTTGGCAACATGTCTGATTGTTGAACATCCTGCCAAAAACAAACACACTAACTGTGATTCATACCTGAAAGATTGGAACCTCATGGATTACTATCAATGCCTAAACGATGGGACAATTAGTATGTTACATATCATGAACAAACCAAGACCTATTACATCTTTCTATTGCTTTGAGAATCAGGAACCTGTGACCAGCGGTTATTTTCTGGAATATTTGCTATTTTTTGTCCCGTCTTTTGTAGTACTATATCAGACAGTATACAAAACGTCATCATTTTCTGGTTAGTATTATTTTTAGTTTGTAAGATATTAAAGTGTCCAATGACAATAATATATTTTTGCAATTTTCCAAAGTGGTCAAATAAAAAGAAATATAATTTTATTGAGTATTTTCGACATCGTAATTGTTAAGTCATTTTGATTTTTTTTCCGAGTGATATTCTGTGTACACATTTTGACGATAATGATTTGATTATGTGCGATAAAATGTGTCTAGGTCGATTTTAAAATAAAAATAGTAATGTTTATGAATAACTTTTTCGAATTTCATTTCTATTATGTATCACAACTAGCCATGTTTTGAAATCACATTGTTATCATGCATTAAGTATCTGCTACTTGACGTAAGATAAAAAAACAATAAATTGAACTTTTATTAATAGATATAAAAAATAATACCTCAATGGAACCTTCAGCAGTGTGAGCTTACTTGTTCATCCTTGAGAAAAATGTACAATTATTACATCATTAAAACATCATCAAGATACCAGTAAGCTTATAATTATATGACTGACAAAATTTATTAAAATTTTAAATATTAGTAGAACAATGATATAGTACTTAAACATATTCTCATTTTGTATATTGTTTTCCATTTCAGAACTGAAGAATTCTTCATTAAAGGAAACATGTTCCATCTGCCGTTTCAACACTTCACTTTATAACCATACAATGTCGCGCGCCCTCTTCATAATGTGGTGCGTTAGACCGACTTTTTATGTATTTATTGTATCCGGATTTAATCCTGCTTCATCTATTTATATTGACTCATTTATCATGATATCATCAGCGACATTTTTTATCCTGGTTTTGTATGATATTCTTAAGTTCTATCTTTTTCCAAAAATAGACTGTATTAATGGTAATAAAAGTGAATATAACGGCGACATTAAAAACTGTGGACAACAAAAAGAGAATTCCATAGATTGGGTGTAAATTGAATGCTTAGAAAACATTATAAGCTAGATCGAGCCGTAATATGATTGTGAGCAAAATGGATGTTTAGAAAATAATAACTTTTGTATTTTTCTGATGTAATAAGCAAGAACAAAACGCTTTCGTTGTCATGGTTGCTGCATAATAAGCAATTTCGATTATTAAAAATTGAATTATTTGTAAAACCAACAAAAGCATTTTAACTGGCCTTTTGCATAGTATACATAAAACATATACTACAAGCAAAGTAAAATTTAATCATTTAATTAATTTCAATTACCTCCATGTTTAACTAAATATTGGTTTATGTACAAACAAATAATTATGTCATCATAATATATGATAATTTCTGTTTTCCTATAATGAAAGCTTTATGCTAAATTAATGAAACATTAATGATTGAATTGACTAGTGTAAGCAAAAATGTTCACTTTGAGTTTAGGTATCTTATGTGTGGTAGGTGATACATACCATGGAAAATGGGTACAATGTATATCATTTTTTGTTGTTTAAACTTAACATATATTAAAATTGGACTATTTTATTGAATATTAATTTGATTTATTTCTGAACGTCAGCTTAGTATGACAGGGGAACGATAATCTTTAATATGTATCACAATTCACTGAATAAGTGAATGTTCATGGACGTTTTATATACCCTCGTTTGAAAACCTTTCACAACACTGAATACTTGTATGCGGTATATATGTTTCAAAGCGTCGTCTTTATTTCAACACATGCTATAATACTAATGGGGTCAAACTTGGTGTTTTGCCTAGACAAGAGAGACATTTTCAAAGTTCACAGTAGATAAATGCATCATAGATATCGATAATACTAAAATAACGAGGTCCAATGTGTCAGCCGTCATGGGGTAAAAACGACAAATGAAAGAATTCAACTTTATATATGGCTAATATAGGACAATGGTGTCGATTAAAAATAACACCACTCCATTTGCTGTCAACATAATAAATATTGCCAATAATTAACAAGTTCTGGGTCGAATTCGATACCGATACCAATAGTATGTTCACCTGTTACCTATTACCTTATCTGTAAGTTCCGCAACTGACGGGCGCACCACCATAAGGTGTATTTAGGATTTTGCTATATACACGGATCATAACCACACTACTAAATTCTATCATTGTCACATTGTTCCCTATTGTAGTATTTTAATCAGTATGACTGTCTAAGATGACAATACGAAAATAGTAAAAATCGGGACTTAAATTAAGGCGTATAGGTACAGTTTTCAATTTGTCGTCAAATAATTCAACTTTATTTAAAACTAATATGGGACAATGCTATTGATTAAAGAATACTCCATCCAGGGCCCTTTTATTTTCCAAAAAAATATTACCGATAATAGTTCCAGGTCGACGGGTTCAAACAGAAAGATTTTGAAAGCAGAAAAAACTATGAGTCTTATAACCGACATGACTTTATCAGATGACAATCCCAATACTATAATAAGGCTTACGCATAGTTATATACTTAAATTTAGTCACGGATCCGCGATGTCCCGGGTGTGTTCTACTGAGGATGAAAATTATTCTTATACGCTAGTCGGATGTCTCGTCTACAGAAGACTCAATATCAAAGAAGACAAAAATGCTAAACAAAGTACAAAGTTAAAGAGCATTATGGATACAAAATTATGAAACGATGGCTATACACTTGATATTCATGTCAATAACGAAGTGTTAAATACTGGGCTGGTGATACTCTCTGTGACGAAAGGTCCACCAGTACATATCATATTTGGCCAACGGTTTAGGTACTCCTTCTTCAATCTTTTTTTTTCTCGTTCAAATACCCTATGCTTATTGTTTATTATCGATCAAATGTGCTTAAATTCGGTAAATCAATGTCCTATACGTTGGCGCTCAAACGTCTCTTTTATTGCTCAAAGTCAACTACGGGTATCATATACCTTTGTATACTACAAGGAGTAAAAATCCGGTAATGTATACTTTTCTTTTCAAATGATACAAGAAGATCATTGACCTACTATATCTTAAAGAGAGCTCTATCATGAATTGTTTGGATCCCTTCTCGATCTTAATAAGGCTGTAAAGTACGAGTAATTTCAGAGAGCTAAAATATACCTTTTGGAAAAAATAAATAAAATCTAGCATTGAAAAAAAAAAATCAAACAGACATCAAAGGTAAACGTGACAATTAATGAATTATAGCTGTCAAAAATATGTAAACATGCATCACAGATATATAGAACAGCTGTCTTAACAAAGTCTTGACAAAAGACCCTGGCAAAATGGGTAATCACGATTTTTGAAGAACATTAACACTGCAGACTCTCTAACTGCTTTAGTTGCATGGTTATTATCGTCGTTCAAATCTAATACTACTTCACATAGAAAATAAATTGTTTGAAAATTAAATAACATAAATCCGCGGGTAGATTTTAACCTTAACATTCGGTACACAACTGCAAATAAATTGAAAAATACAAAAAAACTTTATAATAAGTCTTATTGTTTGGACTAAAGCGCCAGGCAACACTATACCATTATGATTTAATCGATCTTACAATATTAAAAAGAAGATGTGGTATAATTGCCAATAAGACAACTATCCACAAAAGACCAAAATGACACAAACATTTACAATTATAGGTCACCGTACCGTTCAACAATCAGCAAAGCCCATACCGCATATAGTCAGCTAAAAAAGGCCCCGATAAGACAATGTAAAACAATTCAAGCAAGAAAACTAACGGCCTTATTCATGTAAAAAAATGAAGTATTAATTAACTTTTTTATACCTTGTGTCTAATACTGTATTATATGTAATTTCACATGTTTCATCTTGAAAAATAAAATAATTACAAAAAGAACACTCGTGAACCTTTCATATTCTTCCAGTTTTAATTTGTATTCTCGTTTTTGTGTTTGTGCTTTTCTCAACCAAGCTTCAAGTATTGGTCAACCAATGACATTTTGATTACGGACCTTTATAATGTGTTTGTCGATAGCGTCACTATATGTTCTACCTACTTGTGAAATAAACGTACTTTAACTCGAAGGATTAAGTCACTCTGAAAACATATAAAACCATAACCTGTTCATTCATTATGCAATCTGGCCTTTCAGTTTGATAACTGAGTAAAATCCGGCGTGATCTCTGATACTATATCTGGATGGGTAAGTAGATCCAGTTCCACATGCCGCTCCTGTCGTGTTTAACTATGTATTCAACTTAGCAGATTCAACTCAGATTTTATAAAACGTCTCCAGTGTACCAGTAGCTGATGAAGCAGGAATACGGCGGAGAACGTCTTGTCCTTAATTATCGAAAGATACCAAGAACTTGTTCATAATTATTCCGTATCAACTTCACAAACAATACATACAATAGTCTTACAGTATATATTCAAGGTTCTGACTTTGTTTATCGTCTTCAATACGCGATATAGTATTCTTATATTTGTCTTTGTTAATATAACTTTTACTGTTTACTCTAATTTTGGTAATATTCATTTGACGGGGCACCTCCTGTCAATGTGTAATTGTGCTATGTTAAATTTTTGCATACTTGTCTTTCATTTTTGCTAATGTGCTTTGTTTATATGTCTTTTTGTGCTTCTTTGTTAACATATTTGTATGTTTTATAAGGATTAACAGGAACAACTGAAACACCAAATTGCAACCATAATAAACACTTTAAGAATAAATGGTTGATTGAACCTGGTTAAATAGCTAGTAAAACCACTCGCTTTATGACAATGTTAAAAAAATATCGTTAAAAACTACGTGACAGAAAACACCACGCAAGAACATTCATAACAGAGAAACGCACGAATAAATAATATAATAGACGAAACCTTCTAACCACAGAACAACAACGACCATATTTCATCAACGACAGCACCAAAAGGATTTATACCAATATATAATGTACAAACATTAGTATCAGGTAGTGAACTCATCAGTGATGAGGAAAACGAAAATATTTTTAAAGTTGTACAGAGATTTATCTTAGAAACAGGGAGATTTGGTCCATAACAATTATCTTTATATCGATGTCGATTTAGATGTTGAAACTTTGATCTAATGTTATCTTTTTTTTTTTTTTTTTTTTTTTTTTTTTTTTTTTTTTTTTTTTTTTTTTCGGAACATTTACATATATCTCATATACATGAACCATAATTATGATAAAAAGAGTTGATCACATTTTTCGATCAAACTGACTTCTAAGTAACGGACAAACCACAGAATAAACATGTAAAATGTGAATTGAAAATTAGATTATACGAGTTTCTCATATACTATGTTCCTAATTTTGTCATTCTTTTTAAAGGGAGACGGATTTATATAAGTTTTTCTTGTTTCCGAATCCCTGTATTTATATTGTATTATTATATTTCATGCACTTTTTCTGAATAAATATTGTTTAAACTAAAAGGATTTAAAAAACCGTGACGCGCTTACGTAACTAAAATCTAATCATGAACTTTAAACAAGTATTTTCGCAATGTTGACTACTGAACCTCTATTTTTGACATTTTTACCTGTTATGTCGGTTTGTTTTGTTTACACATTGCTGTCAATATAATGGAATGTTATGCGACTGTCATGCAAGTGAGAGATTTAGTGAGCTATATGCTATAATGTTGTTTTGACAAATTATGCATACGTTCCTTTAGAAAATCTGTATTTCGTTGATCGTTTAAAGTCGTGGTTCCCATGTTCCAACGAAATACACCATTGTATGCATAAGAAAATGTCCGTACCAAGTTAGGACTATGACAGTTGTTGTCGATTCGTTTTATGTGTTTGAGCTTTGTGATTTTGCCATTTCCGTTTTGAATTTAACTCATAATTCAGTTATTTTGTTATTTAACTTTCAACTTAAAATCGTAGGTACTTTCGTTACATTCTTGGAGTGAGCAAATTGTGTGCAATTCATTTTTTTGTTTTTTGTTTGATAAATCGCAAAACAAACCTTTAGCAGCAATAGCACTTTAAATTGAACACGACAGTAGAATACGAATAAGCACTCAATATGCAGCATATTAAGCGAATCTGTAGTTTTGTCAAATTAATCAGCCAGTTACACTCATGAAGAATGAAATTATATTGTGTTTCATTGATACAATGTTTTATCGAAATTATTTTACGACAAAATGTTAATTTAACAACACAATCCATGTATCGTCATCTTTCTCATAAGCAGAAAGCTATATGTTTTAAAGAAAGAAGTAATCTCACATACAAAAACGATAATTAGGTCGTCGACACTGTACAGGAACAAATAAATGCTTTTACGATAATATGTAATATGAGCAAAACGACGAGTGCCACATGTGACACAGGATCTGCTTACCCTTCCGGAGCACCTGAGATCACCCCTACATTTTGCTGGGGTTCGTGTTGATTATTCTTTAGTTTTCTATGCTGTGTCATGTGTACTATTGTTTGTCTGTTTGCTTTTTTCATTTATAGCCATGGCGTTGTCAGTTTATTTTCGATTTATGAGTTTGGTTGTCCCTCTGGTATCTTTCGTCCCTCTTCCAGATTACAAACTACCCCGAGTAGAAAAGTGTTATGGTTTCCAGGACAAAATTGGCAATAACTCCTAGGAGAATGGATGCATTTCATTACTTTTAACAGCTGTTGAGTATGACTGCATATTATCGTAAACTTAACTCATCAAAATTCCGGACATACATTTTTTTCCACCAGACGCGCGTTTCATCTATAAAAATTCACCTTATAAAACAATAAATACAAAATTAAACCCAAGTTAACAAAAGTGTTTGCCAAATACAGCTGAGGTAATCTTTCATGGAATAGAAAAGTTGTAGTATTTCGAACAATTCAAAGTTTCGAAAACATTTTATTTATAGATATGACCATATCAAAGTAATTTATGTCAACACAGAATTCCTTAATACCGATCCGATGACAACTGCAAGAGGAGACCTCTACCTGAAGTGATATCGACCCAGTGGTTTGTAATAAACTCATCAAGGATACCAGTCTTATTAATTTGTACGCGCGTTCCGTCTACAAAAAACTCATCAATGATGCTTGGGTAAAATAAATAAAGAACGAGATTTAAGCCTTTATTTCTTTAGGTTTTGGCATATACGAGTAAGGTCGTTTATTTTTTGGGTAAACAATCCTTAGTATTTCCTTTCGTTGACAGCCAATTTACTCATATGGCCATATCAAAAATGATTCACAGATTTCCTGAATAAGGGCTGGTGGAACTCTCGGGAGGAAATATCCACTATAGTTGCATCGACCATGTGGTTGTAAATAATCTCATCAAGGATACCAGGCTACATAATTTGTACGCAAGACGCGCGTTTCGTCTACAGAAAGACTCTTCGGTGAATGTCCGAAAAATAGAAGGCAGAATTGAGTATGAACTTGAAAAGCATCGAAGACCCAAAATTCCAGGTTTTTTTATCAGTTATGTTACACCATTTTGTTAAAGTTTTGTTGAAAAAACTGGAAAGTAATTCAATTTGCAACCATTTAAATCGAATAAGTTATGTACATAGTATTACCCAATGAAACGCTTCAGTAAATTTTAAGCAGGAAGTTAAGTTAAATCAGAATTTCTCTCTTGCATATAAAGGTGTGCATTGGATCTGTACGAAAGAAAAAAGGTAAGCCTCTGTGGGTATGTAAAATATATTATATAGCATAACATCTTATCGACTGTATTTTGGTTTTTTTATATAATCTACGAAAAGTAACATCACAAAAATACTGAACTCCGAGGAAGTAATGTTAGCAGATTAATACTGTTTGTTGTTCTCTTGAGAAATATATACCCATATATATATATAACATAAGTAGACTATTTTCGTAAAATTTAACTTTGTATTTATTAATTACTATCAATACAGTTGTGAAACAAATATTGCTCGATAAGAAAAAAATCATGAAGAAAAAGCAAAAACACAAAAATACTCTATATTAACCTGAAAACTATATGATAAACAACACATGATATTTCTTAATAAGTACACCTAAAAGTACACTAACACTTCCTGATTGTTCTGCAATGTAAATTCTTTTTATTTCCATTTATCTTTTACAGGATATATAGATTTTGAAGTGTGACGTTAAATGATATAAAAATAATATTTTGATCTTATCTGTCACATTAATTCGAATATGGATGTATCGTTAGTGCCAGAAAGTTTTGTTATAATTTTGACTTTTGTTGTTATTTTCGCGCTGGTGCTGCTATGTTTTTCGGCACAACACAAATATTCATTAACTTTTATCAGTATTATAGTTGTTGAATATATATTTGAAGTGTTTCGTGTCATATATTTTATTAAACTTTACTGGAATAGAACAATTGTGATCTTGTTTGATCTTCCTATCAGAAGTATGCCAGTAGTTTCGATGATTTGTTCCGTACTACTTGGCACACTTGTATTGACATCAGTTCCATTTAAAAAGTCGTTAGTAAAAGTCGTCTGCTTGATCTACGTCTTTTTAGCGCTTATACTAATTATTTTATGGAACAATTTCTTGTCAACATGCTTGATTGTGGAACATCCTGAGCAAACCAAACACATTTTCTGTGATACATTCCTGAAAGATTCGAACCTGATGGACTACTACCAATGCATCAACGATGAGTCAATAAGTAAACTACAGGTCTTTAACAAACCCAGGCCTAATACGTCTTTTTATTGCTTTGAGAATCGGGCACCTTGGACCAGCAGTTTCTATCTGGAGTATTTGTTATTATGCGTCCCGTCTTTTGCAATACTGTACAACATAGTATACAAAACGTCATCATTTTCTGGTTAGTATTATTTTGAGTTTGTAAAAAATTAAAGTGTGCATGACAATACCATTTGCCTTACCAACCATCGTTGAGAAAAGTAGCGACACAATATGTTCATTTCATAAACTTTCAATAAAATGCAAAACAAGACAGAGTGTAGCACTTTTCTCAATTTTCAAATGTGCTCGAATAAAAAGAAAACATAAATATTTTATAAATTGTACTGAGTATTTTCAGCGCCGTAATGACTAAGTTACAAGAAAACTGTTTACAAGTGATATTTTGTGTACATTTTTCGGCTATCTTCAAAATAAATGTAGTGGTTTTCAAATACTTTTTTTAATTTCATCTATTCTATTATTTGTCATCACCAGCTTTATGTAAAAATCACGTTATAAAAAGGCATCAAATATTAGCTAATGAACGTAAAACAAACAACAATCAATTAAACTATTCTAAATAGAAAGAAATTAAAACCTGAATAGAACCTGAAAAAAATGGTGAGCTAGGTTATACTCGAGAAAAATGTATAAGTATAATTTTTAAAAAAAGTTCATCAAAGACTTTTTTTGAAAAACTAAGAATTTTCTTATACCAGGCATAGATTACCTTAGCCGTATTTGGCACAACTTTTTGGAATTTTGGATCCTCAATGCTCTTCAACTTCGTACTTGTTTGGTTTTATAAATATTTTGACATGAGCGTCACCGATGAGTCTTATGTAGACGAAACGCGCGTCTGGCGTACTAAATCATAATCCTGGTACCTTTGATAACTATTCCAACGCTTATAATTATGTGAACTATAAAATTTACAAATATTAGTAAAATTTTGTAGAATAATCATCAAGTATGTAAACATACCCTCATTTATATCGTGTTTTCCATTTCAGAAATGAAGAATTCTTCATCAAGGGAAACATGTTCTATCTGTCGTTTCAACATATCTCTTTACAACCATACAATTCCGCGCGCTCTCTTTATAATTTGGTGCGTTAGACCGACTTTGTTTTTATTCATTGCATCCGGATTTTATCGTGCTACATCGATTTATATTGACTCATTTATAATGATATCATCAGTGACATTTTTTATCCTGGTTTTGTTTGACATTCTTAAGTTCTATCTTTTTCAAGAAATGGAATGTATTGTTTACAATAAAAGTGACTATAACGGTGTCATAAAAAACTGTGGACAACAAAAAGAGAGTTTTATAGATTGTGAGCAAATTAAATGCTTAGAATAATGCGCGAGCTACATGAATGCTTACAATTGTGAAGAGCAAGATGAATGCTTAAAATAATATATAACTCTTGCATGTGTCATTTCTTATAAGCTAGAAAGAATTGCTGTCGATTGGCATGGTTGGTGCAAAAATCTTAATATTTTGTCACAATTTTGAGTATTATAGAAATATATGTTTAAGTTTTGTATACATGTATCCATCAAAAATGTGCATATTTTCATACCAAATGATATTGTTTTCTTATTGACCCAGTATAATTTTCAATGGATATATTCAACCATTTTTTTATTAGTGGTAGTCTTAGATCCTGTTATGTTAGAAAAGGAATCTTAACAATTCAGGATATAGCTTCTTTATACAATTGTCATAGTGTATCATTTCAAAACAAATTAATCAAAAAAAATAATCGTTTAAAAAAAGAATTGGTTACTTCCTTGACAAACTTAAAATTCATTTTCAATTTAAATAAAAAAAAGTTTAAAAACGAATTTTGTCATCATAACATTTCATAAATTATGTTTTCATATAATGGTAGCTTTATTCAAAATTAATTGAATTTTGTATAGAATTGACTAGTTTAAGCAACATTGTATCTTAAAATGAGGTAAGTAAATCATAACGTTGAAAATGGTATAATATCAATCTTTTGTTATTCATATTTGACATGTATAAAATTTTAACTGTTTATTTATTATTAATCTGTTTTTATTTCTGGACGTCCGTATAGTGTGACAGATTTTAGATAGTATCCAATTTGTATAATGAAATATACATGGCCATTGCATATACTTCTTTTGATAAAAATTTATGAATTGATACATGTATGCATATTTTTAAACGTGTCACGTAATTTCTACATTCTAGTAAACACATGGTATAATGAGTAAATTATTGTATTAAAACTGGGTGTTTTTTTTTAACCTAAACAATAGAGACATTTCGAAATTTACAGACGATAAATGAATCATAGATACCAGGAATAAAATCGTGTAAGCCAGACGCGCGTTTCGTCTACAAAAGACGCATTAGTGCCGCTCGAATCAAAGAAGTTAAAAAAAAAAAAAAAAAAAAAGTACAAAGATGAAGAGCATTGTGAACCCAAAATTCAAAAAGATTTTGTAAAATGTAAAATCACAAAAATACTGAACTTAGAGGAAAATCAATTCGGAAAGTCCATAATCACATTGTAAAATCAAATAAAAAAACGCATCAAAAACGAATTGACAAGAACTGGCATATTCCTGACTTGGAACAGGCATTTTCAAATGTATAAAATGGTGGATTAAACCTGGTTTTATAGCGCTAAACCACTCACTTTAATGACTGTCTCATCAAATTCCGTTATATTTGCATTGATGCGTTAACTAAACAGACACAATAAATAAAATAGTCAAAATATGGGTACATCAGTCATCATCGTAAAACCATTTTAAAAGGAACAACTTCACAAAACACAAAAACATCTACTATCTAAAAACACATTCATTGATTTACAGGTTTAAAATACAGGTTAGGTAATCTTTTCCTGCAATAAAAATACTTAGTTTTTTTCTAAATATTCCAAAATCATTAACAGTTAATCTGCAATTACGACCATAGCAATAATACTACATGTCAGCACTGAAATTCTGACTACTGGGCTGGTGATACACTAAATTGTATATTTTCGAAGAATTCAATAGCAATGACGACCACGATTTTTTAAATGAGAATATTAAGCAGCTAATGAAAATCAAAAGTGAGAATATGATATTATTATGGTCAGAAAAGACAGAAGACATTTCGGGAAAATTCAATAAGAAGATAGGTTTGATAGAGGTCAACAAACTTTCCATGTCTTATTAAATCAACAAATCACCAAAGGATAAAGACCCACAGACAAAAACAATGCACAAAAAATCAGAACAGATAATTATAAGTTGAGATAAACTGAAGTCAAAAAGACTGCCAGGACGCATGCGCTCCTGCAGAATATTTTAATATCAAATGAGTCATTTATAATTACTTTATTCAATTTATTTTGGAAATACTTCTATAAGTTCATAACAATTGTAAATATTGAATATAACAACATACAATGTTTAATCTCATTTTGGTGTGATGCTTTCAAAATCTCACAATAGTCTTCAATAATTGTATATGCATATATATTTCATTATATGATATTTCATATACTAAGTCATATATTTAAAGCAATATTAAATTAATGGTTCTTCTACGCTAATGTAGTCAAAGACTTTGATACTCGGTTTTATTTCGATCTAAAACTTACTTGTAAGTTGATCAAGGTAAACTTTTATAACATTTTCATCCTTAATATAAAAATGTACAAAGCATATACCCTTTTTGAAAATGAAATATGAATTAATGAATTCTTTACTAATTATGATTTAGACTAAACAAAAATATTTGAAAAAATTATACTTGTAATTTCTTGCAATTAGGTAATAATGCAGAATTATATTCAGCATAAAGTATCACAGATATGGACCAGTTTTATAAAAACAAAAAGTATGTTTCATTATAATTTATCAACCTATTAACCACTAAATTTTTAAATATGATGATGATTGTCTCCTTTTCCTTAAATGATACACAGTACCACAAACGGCGGCTACCAGACATATAACTCCTAATACGGCTCCTGTAATAGTGGCACTGTTCCTTATCGTCGAACCTTTCTCTGCGTTTTCTGGTTGATTTTCTTGTTTATCATTTTGAATGTTTTCATGCTTATTCAGTTGATTCAGTTTTGGACTGTTCTTTCTGGTATAGAAATACGGTGCTTGCTGAAAAAAATTGAAACGTCTTTTCAAGTAACTAAAATTAATGAATAGACTATAAAGTTATATGTGATGGTTGCCAAGGTTTCTATGTTATCATTAACAAAGAATGAATGAATGAATGAATATTTTATTTGCGAAAGCATAATAATATGCTATGGCAATACATAAACAAGTATATACAATGTGACAAAACAACAGATAGCAGAGAACAATACATAATAGAATAAAGGTACAATTAATTCACAATACATAATCTAATTTTCCAAGCATATTTCAGACAGTTTAGTTGTGATTGATTTTGATTTTACTTGAAGTAAATGAAAAAGTTTAAAAATTATTTGGCCAAGAACAATAATATGTTGGCAAATGTTTTTGTCTCACAGTTCTGTAAGCTGGACATACAAGTATAAAGTGGTATTCATTTTCAATACAAGCCAAAAGAAGCAAAAAACAACATTGATATATACTATTCATTTCAGATAATGTCTTCTGTAAATTTCTTAATTGGTTTACGTCACTTCACATCCAGCATACCAATTTTCCAAGTTTAGTTATAAAACAAAAATATTATAATTTTAAAGAAATGATCTTCAAATCAAAACCATAATTTAAAATAAGGATCTCCGAAATTACTTTTTTTTTTATTTGCAAATATTAAATACTAACCTATAAACCTAAAAAGTATCTTGGGTAAGGTTCTCCAATAGTATATATAAGATAGCATGCATTTATCATAAAATGTTTAACCGTTCTGATGTTCTGAATTCCACAGTAATCTAATGTTTGCTACTTAATATTTAAGATTAAATGCGTATATATTAAATATAAAAAAACAATGTACAGCGATTACTTTCAGCGGTTTTAGCTTTCCAATCACACATTGTTTTTCATAATTTTGATATTGTTCCGTTTAAACATACTCTACTGTTTACGGAATAACTGAAATCATATCAAATACAAAATTTGCTGTATTTCATTTATCAAAATAGCACAACAGAGTGAATGAATTTATACAACAAAACGAAGTAAAATACCTCATCTGGACATTCAACAGGTACACCAGGTCTCCATGAAATTCTCTTTTGTCCAACTGGTTCAATCTGATTACGACAAATTAAAAAAAAAAAAAAATGTATATCGTATTTTACTTCTGTCTCCACATAAATTTGTATCTATGTATTTTTGTATTTGATTCTAATCCTTTAAATAAGTCCCAGGTTTGGGTGATTTATCATCATGTCTAGCCAAATATAATGCTGGTTTTTTTTTGTGTTAATTGGATCAATCTTAATTTGGATCACATAACAAAGTTATTAAAATTCACAGAAGATTTTAAAATTTCACCTACAAACCCACATCATTCATGAAATGCTAGAAATTCACAAAATCGTCCTTCTTTGCTTTGGTATTTGTATTATAATAAAGATCAATTGAAATATTCCTACTTTATACTGGATAAACTACGTCAAAATGTCCTTGTATACAAAAGACATGTATGGCCTTGTCACATATTGTGATGATTGCATACACAGCCAGCGTGGTTAATTCGATGTGGAAACTAAAGGGTGAGTTTATATCTCGATCCTTTTTTGATATCATTTCTCAGGAGAAATACCTCTAACCAATGTCATATCTCAAGTGATATGTTACGCCAGTGTATGTTACTCTATTACGGATTTTTCAACAAATATGTGCTCATGAACATAAACTGCATCAGGGTTATGAGAAAGGAGAACTGAAAAATTTTAACTGTCATTGGTTGAAAGATACGACTTGTCTATAAACAGTCCTCTAAGTCTGTAAATTATCCAATTGTACTCTATTTCCAATTATATCATTGTTGTATAGTTTCGCATGGTTGTGGTTTAATTTGGGTTATTACAATTCTTTCACGGTTTGTTTTATATCTATTTATGTACACGAATTTGACTTGCTATATTTGAACATTGAATTACTTCGTTGTCTCTTATTTCTGATAAAAATTAGCAGGAAATAAGATGGAATGACATACAATGTACATGAAACAAATGTAATTAACGATGTTTGATTAGACGTCGCTGAAAAAATTGCTAATACATGTGTCCCGAGTAGTATTTCAAATTATATTTTGAAACGATTTAAGCTGACCAAACATTAATATCAGTGTTATCAGATGACCTAGCTCCACGTAAGTGTAATATCGGTTCTTGTTGGTAGACAAGTCATTTACAAAAATATTCGCATGAGTTAATTCAAAGACGGACGATTAATCATTTGAATTCGGTCATTGACCCTATCCTTTGATAAGGTCAAGTATGTTGTAATTATTGTTTTACTTAAATGGTGTTAAGGTATTATTTTTTAGTTCTCCAGCATTCGCAAACGGAGCATCAAATATATATACATATATTAATTGTATTTATTTATTCCTTAAAAATTATATATTACCATATTATCCCACAACGCATATGCAGCAGCTTCTTGTCCTTTTTCACTCAGGTGAAAGCAATCAGGTGAGAAATAACTTAGATCTGTTGATCCATCCTCCTGTACAAGACAAAGCAAATACAACCAAGTGAATTATTTCGGAAATGTATCCATTGACGTTTGTTCTTTGTTTTCACAATGTTTTCTAAAATTGTTATACGCATATATTTATAAGTTGATTTCACGCAGTGTGTTTTCGAATATTAAATTTCTTCGAAACGTAATATTTTCTTCATTTGAATTGGATTTTCACTTCGAAATACATGTAGCTTTTATTTTAAACCTTTAATTCGTTTTATGACTTCTAACTGTTCAGATTTCAGAAAGGGAATTAAATATATCTCAAAGAAGTGTCAAAACATACTTGCTGTCACTTCTTCCTTTTTTTGCTGATCACAAATACTTATAGGTCTTTTTATTTCCACACTTTTACTAGGGAAAAAAATGTGAATTTGAGATGTTACAGTTGATCGTATAAATATATAAGTACATACTTTTGTTGGTACTTCCGTTTCTGAAAAGAATGGTTGATCGACAACAGTAAAATCGTCCCTTGTATCGTATCTCCCAGATGCAACCAAGTCCCTTGTAACTTTTTGATAAGCAGCAACAAAGATCTGGAGTTCCTCCTTCTCTTTTTCGTCGGGATATGAACCACAGCGACAACCAAAGCTGGGGAAAATATGAATAATTCCTTTTTTTTCGGTTGTGCGCTTTTTTAAAACACAAATTGTTCTCTTACAATAATAACCAACTTAGTGTCATCTTTTCATTTTTTATAACTGCCATTCCTTATTCTTCAGAAGTCAGAACCGTGGGCTTTTATTACAATACTGTAAGAAGACTTCTTCGTATGTGAACAGTAAAAAGGGCAATGTTTCTGGGTTTTTTTTTTTTATTATTTTAGTCTCATAAATGTATATTTAAAATCCCTTCTTTTCATTAAAAAAACCCAATATTTTTTCTTTTTGTACACTAACTATGAAAACGAGGTAGAAGATACCAAAGGAACATTCAAAACTGGTAAGTCGAGAGAAACTGTCACAAGTCTTAACCATGAAACAAAAGAAAGACGACGAAGACAAAGATATTCATAAAACTAAAGATTAAAAAACACGATCTCACATGTTTAATGAAATATTTATATAAACTTACAGCTGGATAGTATCGCATATGAATCCCTCACGTAGTGTTGATGCAAATCCTATATTGAGAACTTCTACTAAATTTACAAAAGCTCTCGGAACTTCAGCGTGGAAAATGTCTAATGCCTCCCTAATATAGCCAATATAATTTTCTGCTGAGTAAGCCTCCTGGATATAAAGTTATAGACAGACATACAAATAGTTATCGTATATTTAAGTACTAGTAATAGATACACGTAATTCTTATATGTTATACAGACAATGACAATCGTTTTGTATCAGGTATCCGTGAGGATATCGATATCCGTCACATTGTTGTCTTTAAAAAGTAGCAACAACGGTCATTTTAAGGGCTTGTTTTCAGATTGATGCTACCGATATCAGGTAATGTTGCAAAGGCTTTACCAAACCCCTAATTTTTGGTATATGATATTGGGTGGGTTTTTTTCTTCTTCAGTATCACACACTGCATTAACCCTTAATCAATATAATCGTTCCAACCGGAAACCGCTTGGAATTTTACTGGTGTCTCAGGTTGGTACGAGTAAGATATTGAAAATGCCCTATATTTTTCTTTATGAATATAAATAATTCTTACCCGACCAGTTAATTATATATTCATAGTCAATGTGTGGTTTGTTTAGTCTCAGTTTTTCATTGTTGAAAATTCTAGTGCTAGTAATCTTTGACCAATTTAGGGGGTCATAACACTAAGTGTACCTCCATGAAAGTTATTATTGTCCAATTCCCAGTGGTTATGAAAATTGACTGGCAAAAGATAACTGTCACTTATCGTATTTTTGTGACATTTTTTTCTCTTTTTTTTTAGAAGAGAGGGGTCTTTTTTCATCACATTTTTTTTTTTAATATAATATTTGTCTGTCCCTTTCAGCTGTCATTTGAATGAGTGTCATCTCTCTCTCTCTGTGTGGCATTTTCATTTGGTAAATTTGTAAAGAATACAATTACCCTATCTTCACAGAAGTCGCATAAATCGTTGCCACCGATGAATAGAGTTATTACTTTCCAGTCATTTTGGTAGTCGACACCTTTTTCAGACTTCAATCTATCTACCAGCATTCTGGCTTGGTCTGGCATATCGCTGAAGATAAACATTTAGAATTGATATAGAATTCAGATAAAGGCATGTTCTTGTCATGTTGCTCATTCTTTAGTTTTCTATGTTGTTTCTTGTGTACTATTATATGTCTGTTTGTCTTTTTATTACAGCCATGGTGTTGTCAGTTCATTTACGACTTATGAGTTTAGTTGTTCCTCTGGTATCTTTGCCCCCACTATTTACAACATACACAAAGCAAGAAGCAGCATCCATCAATAGTACCAGCATTTATATTCACAGCATTATACTAAACTTGATGTTAATAGTCAGTGAAAGATTTGGTAGTCGTTTTTACTCAGAAGTTTTATCACTAAACTTGTTCACAATTCTTTCTAAATTTAATTAATGACTACGGTATATAATGAAACAACTATATGAACAGGCAATATTTCAATTTGCTGAAAATGCACGATTTTATGAAGAAACTTTGAAGAAAGAAACAAGAGAAACAAAAACTAATGCAAACCTCGCCTTTTTTCCGGGTATGGCAACATTAAGATGTGCATTAGGAAACCAGTACGGACCCCAACCTGTAGCATATCCTTTCAGATCTGGATTATATCTCTTTATCATATCTAAAAAAAAAAACTAAAAAAAAACGTCTTTCTTTTATATAAATGCATATAACATTGATCAAATAAATGTTATGCATGAAGATTCTCATATTCTATAAGTTCGTAATTTTCTTTGTCACTATAAAAACTGCAAAGTTTAGGATAAAACAATAACACAAAGTAAAAGTTTGTATTTACACTAACATTTGAAACAGGCAAACAAAATCGAAACACCACTTGCACCTGGATTTTACTAGAGCGTATGAACTTTAAAACATAAACAATCTACTATTTCTCCACTATTAGACACAACTTTATTAGTAAAAAATATAAATAAAAAAGCTATATCATACAGATTTAAGGACACTAAAATTATTAAGAAATTAACATTAAAGATAGTTAATTGAAAAATAGAACAATACGTTATGCTTACTTGGTAAAGTTATGTATTCTTCGACATTACCATCTCCACCGCCACTAAAAAATAACAAAATGAAGGTAGTACTTGTGCCAAAGTGAAAGTAGACTGTGTCACTTTTTATCGATATACAAGACAGCACAATTTAAATAATCACTAAAAAATTAAAAAGAAAAAAAATCATCTTAGATTGACAGTTCAAATGAATTAACGTAATAACTTATAAATTACGTAATATGATAAATAGTTGACAGTGATGATTTGATTTCAATAGATTAACAAAATATTTTCATTTAGCAATGATAATGATAGTCAATACCCCATTGATCGATTGTAATTAAACCGATATCCCATTAATCGATGTTAACGGTTGCCGTTATCCAATTAATCGATTTAACGATAATCGGTATCGCATTTATTGATTGTAACCAAAACTGATTTTCAAAACTAAAGAATTGTAATATAATCGATATCATATTTATCGATGGTATAAATAACCGATATCCCAAATACCTAATTTTTTTTACTTACAATATCTCTGTTATTGAATATCCCTGATTAAAACACAATCTATCACATACACAAATGTATGGCCCAAAAGTACAAAATATCTTATATGGCACACTATTAATCAAAGACACAAAATTGAAGTATATACAAATCCTTCGTTAACCTAGCTTCCTTCATACATAAGATTAGAGTTTGCCCAAGACTTCCCATTTAGCGAATAAAATAGTAATGTCTGCATTAGGCCTGGGAAATAAAGCATACCTCCACGAAAGTCCTCTATCTTCTCTTAAAACTCCAATAATAGTTCCGGCCGTAATTCCTGTACCTGCCTGAAGTGTAAATTATACAGCATGTATTAAAGTTTTAAAGCACTATCTCGTTCATTTTAATACACGAAAGCCCCTGATCATAAATGGTAAGAAGTATGCCCGTCAGATTGTTCGTCCGTACCAAAAGCTTTACTTGACCTGTAAAATCAGAATGCCAAATTAATATCCTTTTTGATTTTGAATGAAACAACGTACATGTGTTATAATAAAATTTTGTCTTTGGCAATTCAGAATTTTACTTTTACAACTGAGCCAAAGAAAAAAATGTAACACATGTATAGACACTTACCGTTATAGAGTCTCCAATAGCACCAATGGCCTTTATATCATATGGTGTAAGCTCGTGGACTAAAAAAAAGAAATCAGATACACTTTTAGCCTTAATATACCATACTTTTCTGATAATAAAATATTAAGTTCTCATAGTTTAAAAAGTACAGCTAGGCCTTTTGAAATATATTTAAAGCTATCAATGGTTACTTGGATTTAGAAAAAAAAATAAAGATGATAAAACCACGCACTTAGGTCAACTGACCTCAATTCATATGTTTCTCATAAATACACCAAAAAATCGCACCTTAATTGTATATATAAGAATGTATCTAGATTGTAGATTAAAACTTCCGATCGTGCAAGGGCTGTATAGCCAGTCCCATTTGTATAAAACTTCCATTTGTTGTAGATTAAAAGAAATCGGTGGATAATTAGAAAATGATGCGAAGAATTCGAAAGAGAACTTTTCAATGGAAAAAATTGTGTGGTTTAATTTCATTGTAGACGATATTTAAAAGAGAATTCTAGTTAACAAAAAATCAATAACTGTACGATAGAGGACAAAATTATTTCACGTGTGGATAAGTTATGATCTTGAATGAAACCGTGTCAAATCTACTGTTTTATTGTTACCAACACTTTGTTTAAATTATTGCTGCTAAGATTAAAAAAAAAAGAAAAAAGAAAGGCTTAAGTCAGACGGCTTGGTTCAGTTTATTTCAGATTAATTTGGTAATTTTTATTCCAAGCAAACAATTGTTCAGATAAAAACGTGTCAGATAAGCGCAATAGAAAGCAAACACTTTCCAACGACTTGATTTGAGGAGAATGAACATTTAAAAAGAAAGCTGGTATATACAACATAACTACATAAAATGTTTGAATGTTCAATGTTTACTTTAAGACTTTTCAAATTAACTAAAATTTAGAAAAATGCGTCAGAGATTTTCTGGTTTTTTTTTTGTTTGTTATTGTCGTAGGTATTTTCGATTTTGCAATTTCCTTTAAAAATTGTCGTTTTGGTACTCATTTTTTCTCCTATATAACATACGCCAGACTAAAAAAAGCTTTACACGGAAGCAATGACTTGCTATGAAGTCATGGTTATATTTGTTACCATCCGAAATCTAGCTCACTGGTATATCTAAAACAATTATCTATATCTCTGGAATGCAATCTACTTACGATAAAGTTTATATTATTTTTATACTAATTGACCTTATTAAATCTATAATGTCTGATATAGTAATAGTTCAGATATATTTATGTAGAATTTGATTACAATTAAATGATCTTAAATACATCCAGTATGATAACAGTGAATATCTGATAATGTTTCTGTATTTAGCGGTTTGTTTAACAATAAACAGATTTTGGTGATAATTTTTCTGTCGACATCACTTGAAGAATTTGTAGTTTTATTACCAATGGATCTATTTAATTCATCCAAAGAATATATATTTGTTTAGGGGCCAGCTGAAGGACGCCTCCGGGTGCGGGAATTTCTCCCTACATTGAAGACCTGTTGGTGACCTTCTGCTGTTGTTTTTTATTTGGTCGGATTGTTGTCTCTTTGACACATTCCCCATTTCCATTCTCAATTTTATTGCGTATTTGAAAAACTTGATACTTTGTGTACATTGTACTCTGTCTAGTTATTTGAACGACTAACCGGATAAATTTTTGTTTTGACCATGACCAGATAAAGTATTTGCATTTTTATCATTTGGAGCCTATCCAAGGTCCTACTAAATTGAAAATTTAAAAATATCTAAATTAAAGATGAAGCAATCAAATTCTGTGGATACATAGTGCTTAAAAGGCATTTAGAGGAGGAAAATATTTCATGATTAAATTTTAATAATTTCTACATTTATAAACCTTTTTCCATAAAAAAAATAATCTAGACCTCGGAATACGCAACTGAAACCTAAAACTATTGCAACGCAAGAGTGTTAAGGTCGTCAATTAGAAAGTATCCAGTTCACCGTAGCTAACTTAATGCTTAAACAATCATGAATTTTGATAACAGTTTTAAAGACCTATGTTGATACTTTAATGTCCATGGGACATTCTAATTGAGGATTTATGTATTTGTTTTCTAACATAGATACTTTAGTTTTGTCTATTTCTATTTTTGCTCTCTTACATACCATTTGTGGCTTCTTTTGGTTTCTGGAATGGTTGGCATGGGAATTCAAGTTTCTAAAAAGAAAATTCTATTTAAAGATACATTTAAAAAAAAAAGAATATACGCCAATATAGCTAAAAAGTTGGGTTTTTTGTTAGATATTTTCTGCTAAAAATGTGTTTTATATCAATATAGTTTCGTAAATGGTCGTTGTCAGTTTGCCAGTTACAGATGCGGTCACGTGTGTACTTCTGTCATTACTTTGTTTGACACACACAGATCGGTGGGAATAATAATTGTGCACGTATGTTGTTTTTTTAACGAACGAGACCGTCGCTTTAAAGTAATTCTCAAACATGATTTTACGTACTAGTTAAAATAATCAAACTTGATAATTTGTAATACTTAAAAAATTTGAGTACAAATGAAAGAATTACTATCATTAATTTATATATTTTTTTCTATAGAGTTGGTCAAAAACATAAACGTATATTATTCTGTGGAATTTTTACTAGAAATCGATCATCCAAATTCTGTAAAATTAATAATGTGGTAATTACGGTGTTGATTTGTGCTTACTTATTGTTAGAATTTATTTAATTTACCGGCACTGAAAAAATAGTAGATTCTGAAAATTAATGAGAATAATGTTTAGTGTTGTGAATACGAAAAGGCGTCTGTATCTAAACTTGTCTGTGGTACGTGTATTATATTCGAGTAAAAAGGGCTATTGGTTTCATGTTTATAAAACCAAAACGCAACGGTACACTAAAAATTTTCAAGAATTAAAATCTTACTACTTTTGACTCCAATTGTGCTTCCTTGAATCGTCGAACATGTTGGTCAAATAGTTTTACGAACGTTGCATTCTTTGACTGCTGTTCTATGAACGATTTATACTCATCATATCTGAAAGCTTAAATAAAATGCAAAATTAAAAAGATTTTTAAACAGTCAAAGATTTCTCATTATTTCTTTTAATATTGCTTTAATAATCATATTATGGTTTGCCTTTGGAACTTCACAATAAAGGTTCGAAAAAATACAAAATGTATCCGTTTCCTCATAAAGAAAAGTGAGATACTAATAATGTCATCAATAAAATAAAAACTATGGGGAAAAAATTACTTACCTAATGTATGTGCTACAAGCAATGTGCTGCAGAGGATGTAAAACAACTTCATCCCAGTGCAGAATCCCTTTGATTGAATGCACGATGTAGTTAAAATGTGTTTATGTTTACTTACGCACGGGTCAATTGATAAAAATCTTTACACAAAATGTCACAAGTTAACAATTGTGTCAATACTAAATAATCTATTATCATCATTACGGATGTGAAAGTTATATTTCATCTCCATCGTCAGTCCGACTATACGTAGCACGTGTGAAGAGACTATAGGTAACGTCCGTGTAAGCGAAAGTAAATTCATTCTCTTTTGAGCTTTTTGCAAGCTTGACTAGTGTTAACCTATAAGTCAATCTAATTTATAAAAATAAAGTATAGATCTCTGAATTCTAAATTCTCAGGCCATAATCAAACACGTTTCTTTGTTTATGCCCCATTTATAGGCATTATGTTTTCTGGTTTGTGCGTCCGTTCGTTTGTCCTTTTGATCGTCCGTCCGTCTGTCCCGCTTCAGGTTAAACTGAGTTTTTGAACGAGGCAGTTTTTGATGAAGTTGAAGTCCAATCAACCTGAAACTTATTACACATGTTCTTTATGATATGATCTTTCTAATTTAAATGCCAAATTAGAGATTTTACCCCATTTTCACGGTCCAGTGAACATAGAAAATGATAGTGCGGATTGTGCATCCGTGTACTATGGACATTCACCATTTCCATTCTCATTTTTTTTTTCATTTTTGTTTAAAGCTCTATAGCTTCATTTCACGTAATGTATCGTTTCTCGTTTTTATAATATTTTAACCACCCTCCTTTGATTTGTTCTTTGATTAGACTCCAACTCCAACGGTCAAAGTTTAATTGCAAACTAAATAAACTCATCATAGATACCAGGACTAAATTTAGTATCTACGCCAAACGCGCGTTTCGTCTACAAAAGACTCATCAGTGACGCTCGAATCCAAAAAAAGTTAAAAAGGCGAAATAAAGTACGAAGTTGAAGAGCATTGAGGACCAAAATTCCTAAAAGTTTTGCCAAATACCTTACGACTAAACGCAATTGTATAATTTTTTGAAAGATCTGTAATGTTAGCTAAACTAGTGAAGAGCGGGGGATTTTTCTAACCATAAAAAAAATGATTCAAAATCTGTACATGGACAAATGAAATGAACTGTTGTTTTGTGAGGGTTTGGATGGGGTTCAATGATTAAAGAATAATGCCCTGAAAAAAATGAAGACTAGAGAAAAACGGCAAAAAAAAAATGAAGATTAGAGAAATGCGTTGTCTAATTTTTTTGAAGATTAGAGAAAAAAAGGGGTTAATTTTATGAAGATCCGAGAAAAAAGGGGTGAAAATTAAACTTGTTTACAGAAAAACAGGCACCCCCTATCCAGACCCTATTTCATGATGTGAGTTCACATCACAGCCCAAGGTAAGTGTAGGTTAAAGAAGAGATGAGCGCCCCGGCCACGGTAAACTTTGCGCCTAACTCCGCCACATTATGAATGGGATTGTCCCAGCCATGAGCCTGTACTATTTACTGTTTGTCTTTTGTTGCTCATATCATAAGTTTGTTTTTCGTTCACGGTAGAAGTCTGTATGGTGGCAAATTTGTTCTAAATTTTACATCATTTTGATGATCTCTGGCGTACAGTTGTCTCATTTGCAATCATACTACCTCTTTGTATATTGGTGGAATAATAAATTTAGTCATTAATGATCATTAATGTATATCGAGCAACAGTTGTTCCTCTGGTTTTCGGGAACTTTATTTAGCGTTGTCAGCACAACTTTCTTGAAAACATATTAAAACATTATGTAGCATATATAGAAGAGTCCTGACATCTTGCATCTTAATTTGATTCTTCCGTGATTATAATCAGGGAGTTTCTATACCAAAGTCCTTGTTGACACATGCTGTTATAATATAAAAAAAAAAACAGGACAATACTGGAATATATTTTTCTACCAGCAATGTGATCACCACTGTGATGTCTGCTTATTTGTATAATAAGCTTGATTTGAATTGATTTGTCAGCTAATTAAAAAAAATCTTTTTAAGGCGACTTTTTACTGAATGTTTGTAATAGTTATTTAGCCACGGTACCATTGAAGAGAACAGCTAATGACAAAAATATTTTTTAATTATTACTTCCCTTTACTATTCACTCTTTTATTTATTGACCAATCAAATATTTCGTTACATGTAACTAAGGCGGGTGTTGCTATCGACGAAAAAGCAGGTGCCCAGACTCGAATATTTACTTACCGGAACGAAAAAAGAGCCTATGTAAGTGAAGGGGAATAGAAGATAGATATATATTTCATCCTCAACTTACAGTTTACTTAGATTAAGATTTCTCCAACGTTTTTGTTTTGAAAACTGTGGAATATTGCAATATCGTGCTGTTGTCACTTATATTTTGCAGTTCATTTTGTATAAAAAAATAATGTAAATAAAAAAAACATGAAATACACATATTTCGACAATTAAAAAATGCATGTAAATTCACACTGTCAGCAACAACTGTAGTCCTAAAACCTCTGAATATTACAGTGAAACATTCCTTCTTAGGCTTCTTTATATAAAAAAAATCCCCAAAAGAAGATGATTGTCAATGTCAATGAGACAACTCGACACAAGAGATCAAATGTCACAGAAAATAACAGCTATGGGTCACTGTATGGCCTTCAACAATTAGCAAAACCCTAACCTGGCCCTTAGACCGCTATTAAACGCCCCAGAATCACAAATGTAAAACAAAAAAATGTCAAACAAAAAAAATAATGGCAGTAATGCAGATTATCAAATGGCCTAAATAATGAACAAACAAATATTTTGAAGCGACTGCATTAAACTGTCTAATCAGTCTGCCAATGGCAATGTGTTGTGCATGAAATGCAAAATTAAAAGAAATATATATATGTGTCTTGATTTATTTATTTTTTTATTCTTTACAGTGTACATGTATCCCAATCTCTATCTGACCATTTTGACTAACAAAATATCAATAAAAAAATCATTTGGTCAGACAGCATTTTTTTATGTTATAGTTGAAAATATAGAAGAAAAGGTCAAATTTCTTTTGTGGTCATACAAACCCTGAACATGCTGAAACAGTTTGGTTCAAACTAAACTGATTTTTTAGGATAAATTTTTTCTGTATTCAAAGTCACCCGACATTTAAAGCACTCCCTTATTTAAAAAAATTCGTAAGGGTTCCGCGGAACCCAGTATCTCGCCTACTTTTGCTGTTAATCACAGGCTCAACAAAAATGAGGAAAAAAAATCAATAAAATTATTCCTCTTGATACTATCTTTTGATCGTAAAAAGCTTCTGTCCAGGTTTGGTAAAAATCCAAGATAGTTTATGAATCTAATAAATGTTTTAAAACTTTAACTGCAGACTGTATGTAATGTGAACTGGAAGGAAAACTAAGTCCATTTATAAGTAAAATACAGATACACAGGTACAAAATTTTAACAAAATTTCCTTCTCGATACTAGCTTTTGATCATAAAAAAGCTTCTGTCCAAGTTTGGTACAAATCCAAAATGGTATAGGAAAGAAGAAAGTTATTAAAAAAATTCAAACTTTAACTACAAAGTGCATGTGTTGTTTCCTGGCAGAAAATCTAAGTCCATTTAAAAGTAAAATACTGAAAAAATTGAAATTTATTTAAAAAAAATTTACTTCTGGATACTATCTTATGATCATAAACAAGCTTCTGTCCAAGTTTGGTAGAAATCAAGTATAGTTTAAGAAAGTTATTAAAATTTCAAAAACTTTAACCACAGAGTGAATGTAATGTTTCCCGGCAGAAAAACTAAGTCCATTTATAAGTAAAATACGGAAAAAATGGAAATTTATTTTTAAAAAATTTACTTCTGGATACAATCTTATGATCATAAACAAGCTTCTGTCCAAGTTTGGTACAAACCCAGGATAGTTTACGAAAGTTATTCAAATTTTAAAAACTTTAACCACAGAGTGAATGTAATGTTTACCGGCAGAAAAACTAAGTCCATTTATAAGTAAAATACGGAAAAAATGGAATTTTATTTTTTCAAAATTTACTTCTGGATACATCTTATGATCATAAACAAGCTTCGGTCCAAGTTTGGTAGAAATCCAGTATAGTTTAAGAAAGTTATTAAAATTTCAAAAACTTTAACCACAGAGTGAATATTTGTGGACGCCGCCGCCGCCGACGACGGAAAGTAGGATCGCTTAGTCTCGCTTTTTCGACTAAAGTCGAAGACTCGACAAAAAGCTTAGACAATTTTAAGGGTAAAATCACACATCAAGAAGATTTTAAATATGGAATTCAAGAGTCATGAATTAGTTCAAACAATATTATCAGATAATTGGTATTGTGAGTTTTCCAAATATATGTATAGATGGACTGAACCTACAGATGCAGCCACAATTTTATGAGATTTGATCCCCTTAAAATAGAGTTTTTCTGAAAGATCTTTCTTAAAGTATAAGATATCAGGACAAATTGCTGCCTTTTTGCTTAATCAAATGCACTTTAATATAAAGTAATATCCAATTCAATTGTTTGTTTTTTATGAATATATGCATTTTCATTCATAGCATTGTTCTAGTTTTCTTCACTTTCTATGAAGAAGATCCTAGACTTACATTTAGGCTTAACCCTGCTGCATTTTTGTGCCTGCCCAAAGTCAGGAGCCTCTAGCCTTTGTTAGTCTTGTATGATTTTTAATTTTAGTTTTTATGTATAATTCATAGTTTAATATGACGTTCATTATCACTGAACTAGTAAACATATTTGTTTAAGGGCCAGCTGAAGGACTCCTCCTGGTGCTGGAGTTTCTTGCTGCATTGAAGACCTATTGGTGGCCTTGGGTTGATGTCTGCTCTATGGTCAGGTTGTAGTCTCTTTGACACATTCCCCATTTCATTCTCAATTTTATTAGATAAACATGTACATTAAATGATTTTAAAGGGCCATAATAGGGGTAATCTATGGGATGAGAAATAATTCCCTGAACTGGGAGCATTAATTTTTTTTTTTCTCCTCCAGATAGACATTCAAGATGACTGCAGGGTCTATTATTGTTCCTGCTATTATCCCATTGCGACCACCTATACCAGGGAAATCCAAGCTATCAATTGATACCAATGTTAAAATTGAACTCAGTACAGGTAAAATATATGTTTATTACTTTATTAAGATTCTCTTGCCTTGTGGAAATGAAGCAGATCTATTGCAAAAATATCATAATCTACAATGTATTCCAAACATTTGCTACAAGAATATAATTATGATAATAAAAAATTAAAATCAAAATTTTTCATGAATTTATTTCAAAATTTCAAAATTGTACAATGTATATTAATAAAAACTAACATGACTTACATATAAAAGTTTCATGATAATCACTAGATCAGTGTTATTGTATGATACCAATTTTTGTCAATCATATAGAGCTGTGTTCTTCCCAAGGATCCTTGACCATCACTTTCGATTGCGATGGCACTTTTCTATAAATTATACTATAGCAACACTTTTATAATGCATTTTTCAGACACCAATATAAACTGACTGCCACAAAATAGTATAAAAGCAGTGCTTAAATGTGGTGTTAAAACACTTCAAATCATATCAGACATTTAATGTATTTAGCAACCTTGCGCATTATAAAATATGGTGCTTGAGGGTCTAAGGGACGACCACTGTACCAAGAATTAATTTGCATTGTTTCAATATTAAGGCCTAAAAGGACCATGTGCACACTATAATCAAAGCAAGGACAAAAACTTTCCTTGTGTAATTAAGGTCCAATGTTAAAAGACAGTCCTGCAGTTTACATTTTGTTCTTTCAGATCAAAAAGATGTTGAGATATTCTACACAATCAATGGAAAGAAACCAGACCCATTTCCTAAAGTTGGGTCAGAGAGATATACAATGCAGTACTTTGCTCCTTTTACGTTACCTGCAGGGAAACAAACGGTTAAGGCGATGGCAGTGTCTAAGTATGTTTTGTTTATTGGTTTGGTCTTTGAAAAAAAAATGTTTCAGGTATCTTTATTAATCCTATGTTTGCATCACTGTCTTTAAAAGTTTGACAAGTGCATAACCTGACAGTCTAGTTATTAAAATATTAAAAAAAAAATACATATCATTTATCAATCAATAACACAAACAAGGGGTACAATCAAAATCATGTGATGGATATACACACACCGGAAGTAACAGTCGAGCAGACCGCTTGAAAGGTAAGTAGTCGTATTTACTTGTTTATATCAATAAAATGTAATAAATAAGGTAGTGCACCGAATGTCAGATACTATCTAGTTTTGAAATACACAATAAACCTTGCTGGAAAGCGTGTCATTAATGCTAACACTTCGACACAGAAAATTTGGAACTGTATCGAAGTGTTAGCATTAACTGCACGCTTTCCAGCAAGGTTTATTGTGTATTTTAAAACTACATACTATCCGACATTCGGTGTGCCAACTTATTAATTAAAATTTAATTGATATAAACAAGAAAATGCAACTACTAACCTTTCAAGCGGCGAGTTCAACTGTAACTTCCGGTGTGTGTATATCCATCACATGATTTTGATTGTACCCCTTGACAAAGGTGATGTAAAATCTATATATAAAAGTGGAAACTATTAAAAACACTTTTAAAACATTGGTCTCTAATTTTGCTAAAAGTTTGAAAATATAGAGAAATCTGATCAACCATGACAAGATGATAATATATTCTTTTTGAAAATCTTGAATAACTAGATATTGAGATTCTAAGATCATTAAAGAAATTTTTAGTCCTTTTGAAATATCTTTGACAAAAAACATGGAAGATACTCATAATCATGAATCAAATTAAATTTTGGTTTGTGAATGATACTGTGAAATAAAAGTGTTGTGCATAGAAAGAAAATGTTGGTTAGTTCAAATTTTATATATTTTTATAGTTTCTTACTTTGCCTATAGTGTTAGTCAGTCTGTTGAAGATATCATAACCCAAACCCTTTATATTTTTCAGAGATGGTATGAGAGAAAGTAATATAGGAACAAAGATATTTGAAGTAGGCTTCGTACCCAGTAGAGAAGTAGCTCCGGTAGATGATGATTTAGGATTCCAGGAAGAATTAGACCATCAAAATACTACAGTTAGTATTTGATTTGTATTTAAGTGCCTTTGTGGTCACATGATATTGTTCTTGTCTGGAGTGTGAGAGGTTGTATGTTTGATATCTTGCTGAGTCAATACAAATTCTTTTGAACTGGTATTTGCTGCTTTTCCACCAAGCAAACATCACTTTATAGGAGAAAACGTTGGTTGGCTTTGTGAATAATGTGTGAGTAGCAGCAGCACCAAAGTCTTTTATGACTTCTAGTCTGAAGGCCAATATTCCAACATTATTTTTATGTGGCTGAACAAAGTTTTGCAAAAACTTACTAATCCTAATAAAATTTTACTAGTCTGGTGTATAAGACTAGTGGATAATGGTGCAGACTGAAGTAGGGTTAAATGTCTACACTGGGACTGTTGTTTTGTATTTGTATAGTTAGTATGTGAAAACTAAGTCTGCATGTTGATTTAGTACAAATCAAGGTGAATTTAATAATACTTTTACATTTATGTTCCAGCTGAATGTTAAGAGAGCAACAAAGAACTTATTACTGTCAGAAAAGACTGCCTGGACTGATATGGGTACTATGAAACAAACAATACAAAAAATGGCAGGTTGGTAAATATTTTATATAGTAAATATGTTATACTAAAATATGTATATATGTTGATGTTTTGTCAAAATCTAGTGTATGCACTTTGAAAGTTTTTTGATGGTTTTTTTTTACTAATTCAAAAATTAATCTGATTTCTACTTGTGTTACCCTTGAACAAACCTTATTTCAGTTAGTTCAGAATTTAAAGTAGTAGGTCCGGTAAGAGCCCTTTTTGGCCCCAAAATATAGCAGTTTTACAAAATTGTTAAAATGTAAACTTTTAGTTATTTATTGGATAGTAGAATGGTTCTGCTACATAAATATTGGCTGTTTTTGACAATACACTGCACATATATTGAGTACTAGCACCATTAAGTCATGCTAAATTACGGAAATCTTCACAATTCCAGCATTTTAGTTAAATTTTAGACGGTTTCCGTGTAAAACGAAAGTGGCCGCATTCGTGTTCATCCAAAATATTGAAATGGAAGTTGTATTTGATGATAATACATAACATATATAAAGATTGAGGATGAACACGGATGCGGCCACTTTCATTTTTGACAAAAACCATCTGAAAAGTGACATTTTCTCGCATATTTGGTAGATTTTTCATATTTTAGCTTGAATCGGATCGTTTTAATTGACTAAATGAGTTAAAATCTTTCACAAAAAATAATTGAATCAAATGAAATAGACACTTAAGTGTTTAAAAAGTGGTCAAAATCTTTCGTCAGATGAAACTGAAATTTGAGGCCAAAATCTGTCCTTACCGGACCTACTCCTTTAAATAAAAAACTACGTGAATATAATCCATATCATCTAAAATGAATATCTCACTTAAGACATTTAGAAGAATTTCAAACAAACTTTGAAGGATATGTTTATATGATTGTTTAAACTCTTTTGTAAAATTGGTTTATACTGTGTCAGTATGGCAATGTTATTTTTTTTTTAAATGTGACAAATTATTTAGCATTGCTTTTAATTAAGAATTGAATGCTTCTTTTTGTAAATTCATTGGGGCGTAAAAGCGTTGACCGAAGTACATTTTGTATGAAGCACGGAAGCGCTTCATTCTAAAAATGTGCGCAGGGTCAACGCTTTTACAACCCTATGAAGTTACAAAAATAAGCATTCAATACTTATAATTACATTTTTTAGATATGATCATGAAACCACGAATTTAATTCACCTGTGCACTTTATTGTGGGACCACATGTTATCATGAATGAAAAGTTTTTTTGAGTTATGCAATTGCTCACAGAATAACATGTGATGTGCAGTAAGCCAGTCAGGATAAAGTATTATAATGAAACATACATCTAATGTAATTATTATATTCTTTTCTACATTTGAACAGATATGAATGTATCAGGAAGTAACTACAGAAAACCAACAACAGGAACCAGATTCTTAAACAACAGGAAATCAGTTCATGATAAAAATGAGGTAGGTATAAATTGTATATTGTATGTAGATCCTTAAATTTTGAAGTTGATTCATTCAACAAATTTTTACCTATGTTAAGTTATACTGAATTTGAGAGAATTTTTTTTATGGTTTTGTATGAAAATACATGCATTATTCATTACTTATTTAGAGGGAAAAGGTTTGTTTATTCTTGTGAAATAGCTCAATGTGTCATTTACATGGTAGTCATGTTGACAATTTCTTTTTAAAAATAATAAATGAAATTCTATTCAGTTAAAGAAGTTTGCTTGAATGTTCATGGTCTAAAATTTGAACAAGTATATCATTGTATATGTACTGAAAAGTGAAAAAGAATCATAGAAGATGCTTAAAACCTGTAATTACCGAAATTGAAAAAAATCACATTGCATTTTTCAGTAAATACATGGCTATTTATATTTCAGTACAACAGATCACATGATGATACATATGGAGGACGTAGTTCGAGGAGACATGACAGAGATATACCTGATGCTCAAACTCAAGCCAATAGATTAACCAGGGAAGCTGAACTTCTAAAGTAGGTTGTTCTTTCTATAAGTCGGCATGACTACACAATTCTAATGTTGTTTCTGATAGTCTACTTTTGACTGATCAAGGGATGTCTCCCCTAAGTATCTTAAAAGACAAGATTTTTTTAGTTTTGTAAGTCAATAATTATATAGCACTACTTCACAATTTCTCTTGATTTTAGTGCAACTTCATGAATCATTAAATACTTTTGAAACTAATGAAATATCTCTTATCATCAATTATATGTAACAAACATTTTTATGAGCATAAAAAAGGTAAATGCAGACTGGTTAAAAAAGTAGCAAACAGAAAATGTTGTACACTTCTATATATATATAGTACCCAATCATTTTATCATTGATTTTATTTATTACAGAAGTTACAGTGAAACTCAGTCAGATCCATTTTCTCGGTACTACATTAGTCGTGGAAATACTGGGCAACAGGAAGCAAGGCCTATACCACCCAAACCTGGAAAGGTATGTCAATAGATAGGAACCATATGTATATAGACTGATCTTGATATATGGTCTTTTTCTCAGTATCATGTTAATTATCAGAAATGACTTGTTATAAACATGTACAGTTTTATGAGATTAAACTGAAACACTAGTACATTTTTTTTTGTAGACATTCTTGAATTTTGAAAGTGTAACACCATTGCAAGAAAATTATCTACATCATAGATATGACAATGTTCTTGTTATTTTTGACAGATGGGTACCTGTGTATATTGTAAATCTGTAGTACCTTTCAACACTCAGTCTTGTGTTGTATGTGAGGGACCGATACCTCTACAATATCATCAGCCTAACCCAGAGCTAAGGTACGTTTTTGTCCCACTTTTCTTGAATGTAGATTTTTTTTTTAATTTTATGGGATTAAGGTGGAGTTAAAAGAAATTTTCAGTTTCTGATAGTTTCATTTCTGACTTACATGTAATAATGTTTCATTATAATCTGTTTTTGATCATATTTGTTTAATGTTTCACATTAATTTGCATGTATAACTTTTTATGGAATTTATGTAGATATCATGGTGTATTGGTTAACTTCATTCTTTTGTTCATACTTAAATACATTTAACATTTTCTTTAAGACTTTTTTACTACAAATAATTTGTTTCTTGCATCTGACCAAATAGAGCTTTTCAGAATGTTAAAATCATAAAGACCATCATTAATCATATGATTTCAATGACTACCATGACCAAATTTGATTGCAGGCCAGAAACTATGAGTCAATTTTTTTGGGGTTTCTACAAAAACTGATGTGTACACACTTATACACATCTCTTGTTTTTACTTATTATGTAAACTTTCATTACAACAGATCTTCAATCAAAGAGAGGGATATACATGAAGATAGGTAAAATGCAAAAAAAAAAGATCAGAATTCTGCTGAATTTACTTTTTTTTAAGATTGTGCATCAAATTCATTGATTACAGATTTCCCGGTATTAATTTAATCTTTAAAAAATAGTATAAGGAAATTAAAAATGTATGTTGTGTCTTGTTAGTTTTGAATAAAAAAAAATTGGGGGAGAAAAGGGGAGGGGGGTGTAAAAGTTAGTATTCTTACATATTTCCAGAAAATTACATGTTTAAAAACGGCCCTTTGAAAAAAATTTGATATTTGAATTTGATGCTTTATTACTTAATTCCCCAATTTCCTTTTGTTTTATTTCCAGTAGTTTATTAATCTTTGGTGTAGGCTAACATCATATTATTATCACATTAACAATCCTACACTTATAATTATATATGTTGTCACTAACCTAGTTTCTTAGATATACTTTACTCAAACATTAATACATGTATACCAAAGTCCTTAATCTAGTTGCACAACAATTTCAGTTGATGTCACAAAAATGTCTTCTTTTTTCTTCTGTATTATTATATCAACATTAAGCAATAATTTTATACATCATAACACTCAAAACTATATATAAAAGAAAAAGAATTTATTATCTATCTGTCACATTATTTTTTAATCAGACAGACCTTAATTAACCACTTCCAACTTGTCTCTGTCATCTATAATGAGCATAGCTTACCATATATAGTGGTAAAGAAAGACTTGAAATTTATGAACTCCTGATTGACTGAAACACTTTTTTAAAGTTTCAGTTATTCATTATAACATTGTGAAATTTATTAAAAACTAATTTTTCTAGATTGAATTTTACTTTTTCATATGTGCAAATGTGTGTATATTTATGTAATATAATTTAATCAAATAAATACTGGAATATTTACCATGCAAAGTGTTTAATTTTATGTTCTATTTTATTTCAGGAATGGTTTCATGTCAGGAGTTGAGGTAAGTTCAGATAAAGATCATATTTCCTACCATAAAACAGTGGGCAGCTCTGAATTGCTTGTTAAGGAGGAAAAGTTGAAGCCATATAAAAATGAGAATGGAAATGGGAAATATGCTAAAGAGACAACAACCCAACCAATGGGCAGATAACAGCTGAAGGCTACCAATTCGTCTTCAACACAGCGAGATAAATCCGCACCTAGAGGTGGGCCTCAGCTGACCCCTTTATAAAATATGTACCCATTAAAAAAAAATAGACGCCATACTAAACATTAAAACATTAAAATGAAAACATATGTTTGATTGAACAGTGCTTTAGGTGTTAACCAATTTTATGGCAAAACTTTTGTTTGAATAGTTTAAAGAGTTGTAAAAGAAAATGGCATGTGCTTACTTTTCTTAAAAAAACATCAACCAAAACAATCTTTTATTTTGATATTTCAGTCACAATGGTTACCTGTATCTCACCCAGTTGGAGCACCTCTCAGACCTACAAGTACAGTGTCTACACAGACAGTAGGATTATTTTACCCATCAGAAAAAGGATTATCAAACAAAAAAGAAGAAATTGAGAAAAAGGTTGCATTAGAACAGTCAATGAGGGACAGACAACCATTAATGACACCAGTTAGTCCAGGAAAAGGTAAGTAAAAAGCATATGAGGAAAATACTATCTGTTCATAAGTTGCTATACGTCCAAAATTAAATTAAGTTTCTGCTGAGTTTTATTTTCCATACTGTGAAAGTACTTAAATTCGTGGGTATCAATTTTCGTGGTTTGAGCAATATTGACATGTTCATGGTTTTTTAAGGTGGTACCTAACACTACAGGGAGATAACTCTGTAAAGTCAGCAGAACGTTTTAATAACGTTGTGTTGTTAAGGGAATATTAAGCTTCTCAATGATCAAAATAAGTGTTCGTCAAACTGCTATATAACCAGTGTATTTTTTCTAATTAAATGATTGGTTCAAATTTTTTGAAAATTTTATATTTTTGTCAAAGGATCAAAGTGAATGCTTTGCCAAAATTTTGTGAAAATTAAACGAGCCAAATCAATTTTAGTGAAAGTGTTTGGTACCACCTTAAATTCGTGGATTTTTGTTTAATTTTAGAAGGTTACAAATAGTATGGATTAAAGGAAATTGCAAAGTAAACATTGACCCGTAAATCCGTAGTGATAACACTAATTAACCCATGATAAAGTGATCAACAGATTAAAGTCCCTCAAAGGTGTTAATTAGGTCATAAACATGTCACCTAAAGAAAACAGTAACATAAACAAATGCTATGAACGTATCTTGAATTGTCAAATAATTCTTATAAAAATCAAGCCCAGCATGAAATTATTATTTCCCATATGTACGAGAACTATGAGGATATAAAATGAACACTTTATCATACAAGCATATCAATACCGGAAATCTGACTTTTATCGATCAAAAATATATTGTATGAGAATTAAAAGATCAAAAGTTAGGTTATTAAGGATTAAAGGTGTGATACCACCAAATCATGGTACGTCACATCCGGTTGCATACGAAAGTAGGTCTAAAAAAATATTCCCTTGAATTTGACCGTTGTAGGTAATTAATCCTACATTTTATTGCAGTAAAACTATTTCTGTGTCATAAACATATGTCTTGGGTATTTCAAAACACCATTATTTTTATGCCTCACCTACGATAGTAGAGGGGCATTATGTTTTCTGGTCTGTGCGTCTGTGCGTCCGTTTATCCGTTTGTTCGTCCGTCTGTTACACTTCAGGTTAAAGTTTTTGGTCAAGGTAGTTTTTGATGAAGTTGAAGTCCAATCAACTTGAAACTTAGTACACATGTTCCTTATGATATGATCTTTCTAATTTTAAAGCCAAATTAAACTTTTGACCCCAATTTCACGGTCCACTGAACATAGAAAATGAAAGTGCATGTTTCAGGTTAAAGTTTTTGGTCAAGGTAGTTTTTGATGAAGTTGAAGTCCAATCAACCTGAAACTTAGTACACATGTTCCCTATGATATTATCTTTCTAATTTTAATGCCTAATTATATTTTTTATCCAATTTCACGGTCCATTGAACATGGAAAATGATAGTGCGAGTGGGGCATTCGTGTACTTTGGACACATTCTTGTTTATTTGTGATTTCTATAGAAAATTTTGTAATCTTGAGGTTACATGGTGACTAAACCTTGTACACAGATAGAATAAGGGGAGAAATTTGATTGGTTAACTTCCAATGATGGTTATTTTCTTATATGCAATGAAATGTTATGTGAAACTCTTTCTATAGAAGTGGACAGGATAAAACTTTACTCATGCCAAGTATTTCTTTATTTAAAACAAAGATAAATTCTGCACAATTTTTTGAAAAGTGCAAATTTAACAAAGACTAATAGGGGAAAATCAATGGTGGTATTACACCTAAATAGGTATAATCCTACATGCAGTAGTTCTGTGACTGCTATTAAAGTATTCTCAGATTTGGCGTTATTCAATGTATTCTCTTGATCATATCAGTAGTCAAACATACCGATCTTTCCATGTCTTGATTTGGACAATGGTTGTTTTATTTCGATGGACACTTAAATTCGTGGATAAAGTCATCCACAAAAACCACGAAAATTGGTACCCCACGAATTAAAGGACTTTCACAGTATTCAAAATATACAAAAATAAGCAGTAATAAAACATCTTTTAGTTGATACTTCCTTTTAAATATTAGAAATTATGGCATATTGAATTTACTGTTAAATGCAATTTAATTGTTAAACTAACATATTCTAAACTTGTCATTGCAGGTTATTGGAGAAAACAAGTGGACCATATTTGTCACCACTTGAAGGCACATGCACAGAATGATGCTGAATTTAGAGCTCTTATTGGTGAACCAAAGATGGGAAAAGTATGATTTAAATTATTATCTGATACACAATATCTATTACCACAAAACACAGACCACGTTCGAATTTGTGTTGTGTCACTTTTTCTGTTCTTGAGTTATTTCCCTTTATGCTTTTTTTATGCAAGCAGGGCATCCATCCTCTGTGTCTTGTGGACACATTCTCGATTTATTTACGATTTCAACCATATTGTTTGTTACTATAAATGAGGCTACTTTGGAAAATCTAATGATTTGCTTTAAAAAGAAAATGTGATGGTACATTTTTAATTATGGCAAATTCTGTCCTTTTAAGAAAGCAATGTTAAGACATAATGTAGTTTGCTATTTTTTAAGTCAATTGAAAAAGAGTCATAAAAAAATTGTGATTTCTAAATGTAATATAGATTTAAATTTTGTATACAGTGTAAGATAAGATAAGATAATTTTATTAAACAATCATGGTGCCCAAAATTTGAGCTGTACAATTGAATGAATACAAAATAAGGCACAGAGAATGATTATAATGATTACAGTACAAAACAAAAACAAAAAAAAAACACATGAATACACATGATGTATGGTGTGTAACTTTGATTTTTTTAATAAGGAGTTTAAATATTCATTTAAAGCAAATTTGAATCAGCATTATCAGAATTCATAATTTATAAATTAAGACTAGCACTTTTTATGGCCCACCTACGATAGTAGAGGGGCATTATGTTTTCTAGTCTGTGCCTCTGTTCGTTCGTCCGTGAGTCTGTTTGTCCCACTTCAGGTTAAATTTTTTGGTCAAGGTAGTTTTTGATGAAGTTGAGGTCCAATCCACTTGAAACTTAGTACATGTGTTCCCCATGATATGATCTTTCTAATTTTAATGCCAAAATATAGTTTTGACCCCAATTTCATGGTCCACTGAACATAGAAAATGAAAGTGCGAAGTTCAGGTTAAAGTTTTTGGTCAAGGTAGTTTTTGATGAAGTTAAAGTCACATCTACTTGAAACTTTGTACACATATTCCCTATGATATGATCTTTCTAATTTAAATTAAAGTTTTGACCCCAATTTCACGGTCCACTGAACATGGAAAATTATAGTGTGAGTGGGGCATCGGTGTACTATGGACATATTCTTGTTATATATGTTTTACTTGATGCATTACAGTTATTGTCTGGAGCAGTACAGGAAGATGGCCATGAACTTAGTATTACCTTGACCTTTGCAATAAGAGGAAACAAAGACCCATTGACTGGCAGAAAAATTGGTATTACAGGAGATTATCTCAGTATGCACACAGAGAACGATAGCCTCACTAGTTATAGAAGTGATTCAGAAGGTAGGAGAGATTTTTAAAGAGATGTCTGCAAATTGTTTTCATAATTGAATGTTAAGTACCAAAAAGAGGACACAAGCATGTTGGAAATGTGTAACAAAGTCATAATAATTAAAATTTCAATGGAAGTAATTGACCCTTAATTTAAAGTTTTTAGATCTTCTGTTATTTGAATCTTTGAAAGGGGAAGCCAATGCAAACATATGGCAATTAACTAGCAAAATGAATAGTGTTGCCTCAAAGACAGTTAGACCATAATCCCTCTTTAAAAATTATTTTTTTTGTTTTATTTTTTAGATGAAGAGATAGCAAAAATAACTGGAAAAAAGAAAACCACAGTAAGGAAGCCTAAACCTCGACGAAAGGAGACCCCTAAAGTTGCTGTAGGTTCAAATATTATATATGGAGCTTTTGTGTTTAGAGACCAATACATTGTCAGTCTTCTCTCTTTCATTCTTTTATCACTTACAACTTATAATTTAAATTTGAAAAGAGGTGATACTTTATAGTCAAATTTTTTTTGTCTTAAAAAATAATTGAATGTTCAAAAATTAAACAAAGACGATTATTTATGGCAAAGTAGTTGATAATTTCTCAAGGATAATAACCGATGTGAGTTTTGAATTTAAAATTACTATAGAGAACTTTTATCAATTACATTGTTAAGTCCGTTATACAGACAGCATTTATCAAACACATGATTATTTATTTTCAGCCAATTGACCAGAAAATCTTAAAAGAACTTGGACCTTCAGGTGAGGGAGATCCAACAGAGATACAGAGACTTATTGATGAGGTATATATTGTATAGAAATCTGTTTTAGATTTAGTGTTGTTAGGTAGAGGTATTATTGACAAATATCCCACATCCCCTTTTTTCTTGGGATTGTATAACAAGAAATTCTGTTTATACCAATTCCACACAAAAAGTGTTCATTAAATATTTTTAAAGTTTCAGTTTTATGTTATATACAGTTGCATTAAAATGGACAAGGAATCTAATCAGGGGCTAATCAGAATATTATTGGGTTAAGATTTTGTCCATAATAAACAAGAATATAATTGTTGTATTATGTACTTTATGTTACTCTGATAAAAAAGTTATGAAAAATTGGTATTTTTATTTTGGTATATTTACTATTAGACATGAATCAGAGGCAATCATAGATTACCAAATACCAATGTTAAATATCTCATGAATTCATTATGTAGATAAGTCAAAGACAGAATATGAGGGAATCTCCTGAACAAAAGGGCAGAGGCCAAGTGTCTCTACGGGGTGGGCAGCTCCTGATATGCATACATCATATGCAGGCATTTAACCTTCAGTTTTAAATTATAAAGTCCTGAATATGCATGAAATATTTGTCACTGGACCAGAGTTTTAGCAATCAAAATACAGCATGTAATGAGGTTATTGTTGATTTAATTTTAGTAAAATGTTATATTGTTGGTTTAATTGGAGGGTTTTTAAGTACATTTTTTAAAACATTGTATATTTAAGGGAGCTAATGCTGAATGTACAAATAAAGATGGTTTACCGTGCATTTATGTCGCCATTAAAAACAGACGAGTTGAATGCCTACCTGTACTAATTGATCAAGGTGTGGAGGTAAATCAAAAAGGACCATCATCTATGTAAGTATATCATTTAAAAGTTGTAGTATCAAAAATTCAATATTAATTATACCCCTGCTTTAAAAAAGGGGGGGTATACTTTATACCCCCGCTTTAAAAAAGGGGGGATATACTGTTTTACCTCTGTCTGTCTGTCCGTCCGTCTGTCTGTCTGTCAGTCAGTCTGTCCCATGAAACTTTCGTCACATTTTTCTCAGGAACTACAATTTAAGGATTTCTGAAATTTGGTTTCAGGGTTTATCTAAGTCAGCTATACCGTGTGATGCGTTTTCAGATTGATCACTTGACAACTTCCTGTTTACCGAACACTTGTATGATTTTACACATGATAGCCAAGTTGAAAATTTTCGTCACATTTTTCTCAGGAATTACAATACAAGGATTTCTGAAATTTGGTTTCAGGATTTATATAAGTCAGCTATACTGTGTGATGTGTTTTCAGATTCATCACTCGACAACTTCCTGTTTACCGAACACTTGCATATTTTTACACTATTAATATTATCCACTTGCGGCGGGGGTATCATCAGTGAGCAGTAGCTCGCAGTTTCACTTGTTTATGAAATGTTATACATTAATTTATTTAATATTACACAGGAAATCAAATTTTATGAATAAAAAAATAAGTGAAACATTTTTAAACAAACAAAACCTTTAGTGGTAAATTTAAAATAATCAACAAAAAACAACCATGTCTGTATGATATGCCAACCCCTGAAAGGACCAATATATAGACAGATGGAAATACAGTATGATTGCCAATGAGACAACTATCCAACAGAGACCAAATGGATCATTACTATTAAGGTAAATACAGAAATGTTATTTTTTTTACTAGGAAAACATATTTGTCAATGAGGACTAGTTAGCTATATATATTGTACGTTAAAAAATATTTATTTCTCTTCTATGTTATGTTTTATTTCATATCATAGAAAATATTTCGTTTATGATACTCATATTATTTTCTTTTTTTGCAGTAGAGCGAATACACCTCTTCATGAAGCAGTAACTCTGGGTACATCAGGATTGAAAGTTGTTGATACTTTACTGGGGTAATGTTTTTATATTTAAACCAAATAATAAGTGAATCATGAATAAGGGAAACACTGTAATTAGAAGTTGAAAAATATATACCTAACAAGTTATAATTTGCATTGATTATTTGTTTGTTCACTACTAAAAATTATCAATCTTGAAAAAAAAAATCTTTTAAATGCCTAAAACTATGCAATGACAGATGAGAATAAGATTAATTTTTTGTCTTGCCTTGACGGAGTCAAAAAGCGAGACATATGTATGCTGTTTCCGGCATCAGTAACGGTGTCAACAATGTATTAGTTTGTGATTAGCTCAGTTTTATGGGGAACCACTAGTGGTATGTCAATGATAATTGGTATGCAGATGTATTACCATTGCCACATCTCATTGCCATGGATAGCTCCGCCCTCCAGTCATGGTCTATTGACTTTGAATGGTTTGCTTACTTTACATGTATTAGTTTGTGATTAGGTCAGTTTATGGAGATGCACTTGTGGTAGGTAAATGATAATTGGTATGCAGATGTATTAGCATTGTCACATCTCATTGCCATTGAGATTATTTGGCTCCGCCCCCTCAGTCATGGTCTATTGACTTTGATTGGTTTGCTTACATTACATGTATTAGTTTGTGATTAGGTCAATTTATGGGGATCCACTTGTGGTAGGTCATTGATATTTGGTTTGCAATTGTATTAGCATTAATTGGCACAATTCATTGCCAAAATTACAAAAAGGCGAGACATGTCTCTGTGATAACAGTTTATTTTCAATATACGCACTAAAACCTCTTTTTGTAGTATTTTACACTAAAATAAAATATACCATATTTAAGGTTTGTAGAATTTTATTTAAAATATGTTATATAATTTAAGTATTCATACAAGGCTGAACTGCTTAATTTTTGTCGACCCTGCAACTTTTGTTGCAGAAAGCTCGACATAGGGATAGTGATCCGGCGGCGGCTACGGCGTTAGCTCAATTCTTAAAAGCTTTATATTTTAGAAGGTAGAAGACCTGTATGCTTCATACTTTGTATATAGATGCCTCATGTTACAACTTTGTCAGTCACATGTCCAATGTCCTTGACCTCATTTTCATGGTTCAGTGACTACTTGAAAAAAAAAAGTTAAGATTTTTTGTAATGTTAAATTTTTTCTTATTATAAGTAATTGGATAACTATATTTGGTATGTGCTTATCTTGCAAGGTCCTCATTCCCGTCAGACAGTTTTCACTTGACCTCAACCTCATTTCATGGATCAGTGAACAAGGTTAAGTTTTGGTGGTCAAGTCCATATCTCAGATACTATAAGTAATAGGTCTAGTATATTCGGTGTATGGAAGGACTGTAAGGTGTACATGTCCAACTGGCAGGTGTCATCTGACCTTGACCTCATTTTCATGGTTCAGTTGTCAAAGTTTTTGTTAATACATTATGCATTAGGTCAATAATATTTGGTGTATGGAAATATTTTATGATCTAAATGTCTGTGAAACAGGTTTTATTTGACCTTGACCTCATTTTCACGGTCCATTACTAAGTGTTCAGTGTTTGTGTTTTGGTCTGTTTTTCTTAATTCATAAGCAATAAGTCAACTATATTTGTTGTAATGAAGAATTGTTAGCTGTACATGTCTGCCTGGCATTGTTCATCTGACCTTGACCTCATTTTCATGGTTCATGGTTCATTGATCAATGTTTTGTTTTTTTGGTTAATGATGAGTTTGTGTGACAGTTTTAAAGCTTTATATTTAGGTCTATCAGCATAATATTAATGATTAGTAAAGAAGGCGAGATATTTCATTTGTAATTTGAATATTTTGTCATTACAGATTGGGTGCTGATATTAACAGGAAGAATGACCGAGGAGAAACACCATACGACTTAGCAACAAAAGGAGGATACGAAAATATTGTTAAAAAATTATGTTCACATTTAGGACAGTCACAACTGGACAAATTAATGAAACATAAAACAAAAGCATAGTTATTGACAATACTTTTACATATTTGTCTCATTAGTTGAATGTTAAATTAGGAGAAAATAAGATGTATGACGTTTACATTTTGATCTTGAAGAAATTAAATGGTAAAAATTTAATATAATGATAAGGGACAGGATGTTCAGATATGGTAACTAAAAAGGTGCCTTTAATATGTATAATGTTTAGTTTGAAAGAAAAATGCAGGTAGACATATGTAATGGCTTGAAAGGTTTGCAGTGGGTCCAGTATAATAAAACCGTTTATCTGCATAGTTTTTACACCCAAAATCACTCAAATATTAACCTAATTTTTTGCAGTACACAATTTGAAATTACTTAAAGCTATTTAAAACCTTTTTTAGGTATTTCTGATTAATAATGCTCGAGTAAAATAGCTTTACCCTAGTTCAAACTGTTAGAGCAATTTTGTTCCAAAAATCTGATATTTGTTTTCAAAAAAATTATCTGATTAAAATATGGTTGATCATTTTGTTGATATGAGTAGCAACTCTTGAAAATTCATTTGATAACCGAGCAAATCCTTTCAAACTTTTATGGATATATTATACAGGACTTATTTAGGTGCTTATCAACATTACTGTAATAGACTAAATCCTGGAACATGTAATTGCCATGTGAAATATCAGGGGAAATGTAACGTTATTCTCATGTGAAATATCAGGAAAATGTGTAATTGTCACATGCATGCAGGGTTTCCGCTGGCGGTCGCCATTTTCGCAATTTGCGAAAAAATAATAATTGTGGCGATTAAAATTCGTCATTGGCGAAAGAATTTGGCGAAAGAAATATATATAACGATTTATTTTCAGCCATCTTGTTTATTTACTTTTTTTCGGGTTTCTCTGACTTTACCGATCAGACAATACTCGGAATTCACCTTGAACTCGTTAAGATTTTGACAGAAAATCAATAATCAGCTGATTGCATTCATAGCTATCGACATCAAAGGACTAATTAATAAAGGTGTTGAATGTATGATATGACAAATCATATGATTAAATGGCTTCTGTAGCATGTCACAAAAGGGATTTATCAACCACTTTGCGACGCACGTGTTTGAAGCAAATTTTAAACGCTTCCTGTCCTTCTTTTAATGATAGTCCAGAAAAGAAAATTGTTTTTATGACGAAAAATATTCAAAAGCAAGAAAGGTCTCTGATTTAAAACTTTATCATTTGTCTCTGATTTAAAACTTTATCATTTAACTTTCATATAGATCATTGATTTGAGTGGGTACTTCAAAGTCGTTTCAGTTACACACGTGTTTCAAGCACATAGTTTTACTTATTTACGATGGTCTAGAAAAGAAAACTGTCGTTCAAAAAGAAAAGAAACCTATTCAAAAGGTTTGGATGAGAGTAACCCTTCAAAGTAATGACTACACCTTACACAAGGGGTCAATTCCAAGTAATAAGATGCTTAGTTTTGTTGAAAAACACTTCTTATTTAGGGGGGGGGGGGGGGGGGGGGCTGGAAAAAAAGGAAAATTTTAAAAGAAAAATATATTCGGTTACTTTGGCGAAAAAAATAATAAAGTGGCGAAAAAAATATTGTTTTGGCGAAAGAGGTGTCGAAAAAAATAATTGACCCAGGGGAAACCCTGCATGCATGTGAGGAAATTTAATGTATTTGCTTGGTATAAAACATATTGTAAGATGCTTAAATTGTCATGTGAATGTATAACTGTATTTCATTTACATGTGGGGCATTTGGGGATTTTTCTTGTAGTTGTATGTATGTTATTGTATTTTATATTGTGTCAGTTATGTGCTAATTATTTTCTTGCTAAAGGAAAACTGTTTGAAAATCACAAAAATATCTTAGGCAGCAGTGATGTTTGAATGTTTCAGACTTTTAAATAAACACTTTTTGACGATGGAAAAAGTTAACTTCACATGAATTTTAATTAGAATAACTGTGTCTGATATTAGAAAACTACATTTTTTTTTTATATACATGTACTTGAATCTTTAGATTTTCTATTTAGATATAGAATAGACCTCAAAGTGCATTTATCATAGTTCCATCATCTATTATCATAAGTTCACATTTAGTCAAAGACTTTTTGCAAAGAATATTGATATTACATAGAAATCATAGTTAGCTCACTCCTATTCATATTTTCATACTTTCTGTGATATTTTTTGTATTGTTGTATTATATATTCATGTGTATTGTCTTTTTTACCGCAAGATTTTTTATTGTGCTGTCAATTTTAATTTGAACATATTTTCATTGGTTGTGTAGTGTGATAACATCACATTCATATTTTGCTATTTTTCTATCATTATTCTTGGCCGACAGAGTTATAGTGTAGATTCTTGCCACCAGGTGATGTTAGTATAATTATGTTCACAAAAAAGACATGTGATATTCATTTTACTAAAAATAAAATTCATGATAGACCATTTGTGATTGAAGCTAAGATCATGCAAAAGAGATATTTTTCAGATTTTTATCTCAAGTATTTTGTTGGCCTTCTAACTGCTTTGATTGTCAGTGATAAGTCTTATGTAGACAAAACTGACATCTTGCATACCAAATTATAAGTTTGATATCTTTGATGATTTTTGAAGTAAAAAAAAAATCATAAACATCACTCTTACAGATATGTGTACTTAACCTTTATTAATTACTAATTACATAATCTAAGAAGAATACCATGATCTATTTTTTTTAATTTGGAAAAGCAGAATTTAAAGCTCAATTTCTCATTTGTGAAATTCCAAAATAACATAAACAATGTCATTGCCACAGTGTGTACAGTTTGATGTTGTTTTGCCATTCTCACTGCATTTATATCAGCAAGGTTGATCACAATTTTAACTAAAAATACATTTTCATTAATCGGTGACAAGAAAGTACATTTTAATTTTATTTTTGCCAAAAATAGAAAACTGCCATAGTATGGGAAATACCTCCTTGTACTTTCTTTTAGAAAGGAGGTACTGCTATTGTAGAAATAATATATAGATTTCCTGTTAAACAACTGTTACCAAATAAATTATTTAAAATAGTTTTCTGCTTTCGTTTAATTTTTTAGCAGAAAAGAATGTTGAGTTTGAAAAGAGGTATTATTATACCCCCGCTTTCAAAAAAGGGGGGTATACTGTTTTACCTCTGTCTGTCAGTTCGTCAGTCAGTCCGTCCCATGAAACTTTCGTCACATTTTTCTCAGGAACTACACATCCACCCTTTCTGTAATTTGGTATCAACATTTATATATGTCAGCCATACCGTGTGATGCGTTTTCAGATTCATCATTCATCGACTTCCTGTTTACCGAACACTTGTATGATTATACACATGATAGCCAAGTTGAAAATTTTCGTCACATTTTCTCAGGAACTACAATACAAGGATTTCTGAAATTTGGTTTCAGGATTTATATAAGTCAGCTATACCGTGCGATGGGTTTTCAGATTCATCACTCGACAACTTCCTGTTTACCGAACACTTGCATATTTTTACACTATTAATATTATCCATTTGCAGCGGGGGTATCATCAGTGAGCAGTAGCTTGCAGTTTCACTTGTTTTGCCTTGAAAAGGTTCAAATTTATTGAAAGGATAACATGCTTGATTATCAATTACTGTTATTCTTTCTTCACATCTAAGTGGTCAAAGTTGTTTTTGAGTTTTGATCTTTGTTCTAATACTATAGATCAACTATATTTGGTATATGGAACTATTTTATGATATACGTGTCAGTCGCACAGGTTTTATTTGACCATGACCTCATTTCACAGTTCATTACTCAATGTTAAGTTTTTGTGTTTTGGTCTGTTTTTCTTAAACTATAAGCAATAGGTCAACTATATTTGTTGTATGAAAGGACTGTAAGCTGTGTCTGTTTGGCATCTGGCCTTGACCTCATTTTGGTGGTTCATTAATCAATGTTATGTTTTAATGGTTAAGTTTGTTTCTTACATACACCAATCAAAAGGGTCAATTATATTTAGTGCATTGACTGATTGTCAGTTGTACATGTCTGCCTGACATGGGTTATCTGACCTTGTCCTAATTTTCATGGTTCATTGGTCAATGTTTAGTTTTCTTGGTTAAGTCTGTTTCTTAGAAACTATCAGCAATATGTCACTATATTTTGTGTATTGAGATTGTAAGGTGTACATGTATTTCTAATATGTGATAATCGTAGTGAAGCTTTATATTTAAGACTATCAACATAATATCAATGGTAAGTAAAGAAGACGAGACATTTCAGTGTGTGCACTCTTGTGCTGTTAGGTTTGCTATTGTACACATTGACAATACTTGAGATATACAAGTAAAGATGTAGCCCCATTTCTTTATAACAGTTGGTCTTATAATCTATTTTAAAGTACTATGAAATCAATTTATTTTCATTGGAACAAATCCTCATTGATTGAAGAAAAGTGCATTTTCATGGGTACAAATTTTTATCTCACCTGTGTCGCAGTATGTATGGGAGGAATTACTACCCTGTGTGACATCATTTGTATAAGGCTTTATATATTAGAAGGTATAAGACCTGAATGCTTCATATCTTGTATGCAAACACCTTATCTTACAAAGTTTCCGTCTGTTGTATGCCCATTGTCCTTGACAATTTCTATAGTTCATGCATGAAAAGAATTATTTTTTTTTGTCATGTGAATTTCTCTCTTTTAATTCGTTATATGATAACAGAATTTATTGAATGGATACCTTGCAATATCTAGATGTCTGTCAGTCAGGGTTCATCTGACCTTGACCTCATTTCATGGATCAGTGATCAAGATTAAAGCGATGTGATTAAGACTGTTTCTCAGATACTATTTGCAGTGGGTCTACTACATGCTGCATGTGTATGAAAATACTGTGAGGGGTACACATCAGTCTTGTAGATTTCATCTGACCATGACCTCATTTTATAAGCAATTGGTCAACTTTGTTGTAAATATTTGGTGTTTTGAATAACTGTAAGGTGTACACATCCTACAGGATTAACCTGACCTGGACCTTATATTCATGGATTTTCAAAAATGTTAAGTTTATGTGATAGTTAATAGATAGTATGTACACTCTTGCTTTTTTTCATATATATATCTATATAGGAGCTTATAGAAAGTTATTTGTATTTTGTTACACTCTCTGAGGCTATGTTTACCATCATAACTAATGCAATTGAGAATCCACAGTACTGACAAAGTCAATGCAAATTATGGTATGTTCTACAATATAACATAATATAATGCTCACATCTGTAACTTTCTATAGACTATGTCATTTTTGAAGATCTGCATTTTTGATTCTGTGGGATGGCTTTGGGTTTTTTTAAGTTGTCTGACAAGCTCTGTTGAAATTTTCCCCAGCATTTTGTGTTGTAATGGCCATATAAAACTTAAATATGTATGACTAAGAGATCTTTGGTTGGAGAATTTACGCTGCTCAATTTGCTAATTTTCCTTTCCTTGTATTGAGTCCTTTTCCAAAGCTGTTTTGTTTTGGACATTTTTGTGTTCCTATGCTGCTTTTTTAGTCCTCGTTATATACCATTTGTGGCAATGAACAAATTATAAAACAAATGTTTGAAGAAGGCATTTTCCCAATTCTTCATTGCAATGCTAATAAGACAACTACTGTTATCCATAATAATTGATTAATCAATTGTTTCAGCACTTATGGCTTTATCAGTGGGATTAGATTTTTTATGGTTGTTTCAAAAGCCAGTGTACATGGAGAGAACCACCCACCTTCATCAAGATAACTATCGATCCATAAAAAGGACAAAGATGTGAACACTACAGGTCACTATTCAACCTTCAATGATGAGCAAAACCAATAATGTTTACCAATCGAATTACACATTTGATAGAATCCATCTTTTTCTTTTTTATTGTGGATTTTTTCTTCTGGTCCAAATGAGATAACATTGCATTAATTTGAAGACTATTGGTTCAACCTATGGCCTTGCTGAAAAAAGGAAAACCTCAATTGCTCAGGAGTTTAGATCAGTATCCTATCAACAAATTTTGTGATAAGCACATAGAACTGCAGGTCAATAAATATCATAAACAATAAACAAACTAAAGAAAAAATCTTTTATTTCTCAAAATTCATAATTTTATTGTCCCAATCATTTTTGATATAAAACTGTATACATTAGTTTCACAACTCTTAGGTTTATTTTATTATCTGTAAATCAAGTGAACATATAAACAGCTATCAGAATCATCTGATTTTGATGTTAATATATAAAATCTGAAGATACAGATAGCCAACATTTCCACTGGAACCACATTTTATAGATGTATTTCGCTCAATTTTTTTCTAAAAATTTCATTTCAATTAGTTAAAATAGTTTTTTTTAACTTTTTTTGTTTAATTTTTCATATTTCACTAGATATACATCTTTGTGCACTCTGAATAGTACAACAACTCTTTTTTTGATTATCATTTTTTCTTTTTTAATCTTTTTTTTCTGCCATTCAAGTCACGAAATACAGTATAATTTTTTTTACATTTCGTCATTTTAAAAGTTTCTAAAGATTTAATTTCATTTTAATATATTCAACGTAACTCAAAACACCTGTATTTCTGTGACTTGGATTAATAAATACTTTTAAGCAAAAATGGCATTTACAAGAGATCAAAGGCAAAAGTTAAGGGAATTCTTTTTTTTTTATAAAACTAATTTTGACTTTGGGACGGTAAACTTTTGAGACATCCTTAACTTGTACCCTATATAATTTGATTTAACCGTGTATCAAAACTATTCACGATCTTACCCAATGTAAATGATCCTGCATAATTTTAACTCAGAACATCAACATTAGATAAAATTAGGATTACCCTCAATACAAGGTTACTGTGACATCATTGACACATGTCTGGTCCACGTTGAAATCATGTGATGACCTTAATGAACTATGCCAACGATACATGATGGCTGTTCCAACATGAAGCCAACTATATAATGAGTAAAATAATGATATATGATTATGATAGCACTTATAAATGAACATTTTTGTTGAGTAAATGTACAATCATATACAACAATCAAATTGTGAGCTTTTCACTAGTGGCAAAATATAATCGGCTAAAAAAGTTCCTCACATTTCACCACATGCATTAAACAGGCATATAACAAGTAATTCCTAACTGGGCAAATGAAACAAACCCTAAGAAACAGGTATTCATATATCCAGCAGGCTTATTTGTTTCTGCTCTTAAATAACATATGGTTTTATCCTCTTAAGGTGTCACACATTATCTATCTGTTAAATTTTGCTGACTAATTTTTGTCGAGTGGTTGAACATTGCAAAACAATTTTGCCTTTTCAAGTCAATAAAATTAAAACCAAAGCAATCTTTTGGCTTCAGAATCAAAAAATAGATCCTTACACCTACAGAAAGTAAATTCATACATTATCACACATCCATGTGGTAAAATATGATTGAATAGTAATATAAAAACCAAAATATCATATCTATACTTTCTTGAAACTGATCAAATCTTTTAGATTTTTTACGAGCTTTTTTTCCCAGTATATAATCATTATAAATCTAAATTCATATAAGATCAAAGTTACTAGATCAATTTTTATATCAAATGCTAAAAACATTAAAACAGCTCTTGTGACAATCTGACAAATTTAGGTAAGTTGCAAGAAAGTGTAGATCACTGTATTTTTAGTCTTTGCTGGAATGAACACATAGCATGCTACCTAGAAAAATAATCAAATAGTATTGCACTGTAGAACAAATCTGCAAAAAACAATTGAATAGGAAAGTATGAATGTGAAATGGAGACTCATATAAACTTCAACAATCATAGCCCTACAATATCTTTACTTTATTCTTTTAATTCTCTATAAATTTTTTGACACCTTTTGGGTTTTTTCACTTTTCTAATTCACTTGACGTTATCAAATAAATCAATAACATTGATAGAGATAAAATAATGACTGTTGAAATTTACAAAGCCAATGATATGCATGCTGTATCATTATATGAAGTTTGAATTAATATCAAATTAGTGGTTTGGCAACGACAAAAAGTAGCACCTGATAATTTTCTGGATAGTTTATTCACCAATAACATAATTAATCTAATATCATTTAGGTGAAGTTAAAATTCCTACATTCTCATTCGACTTTTTTTAAATAGGAATTAATTTTTGTTTTACTTGGTCTTCATTGTATCAAGATTTAAAGATTTCCAAACTGAAAACATAAAGTTTCTTTTAATGAAAAAATACATTTAGAAATGAGAATCTAGGAATTAACTTTATCTAGCCTTAAAATTGCATCAAACAAATTCTAGTTTAACTGTTACTAGATTATTGATAAGATGAATTTGAGGCCAATTTAAATTTCTTTACATTTTTTGGATTTCAGAATCATTTATATTCCAGAAATATTTTTTTTTAATGTTCCTAACAAGCCCTTTCCAATTCATTGACAAAAAAAATGAAACTTAACAATTCATATAAAAAATCTAAAATAAATATGAAAAATAAAAAAATTCTATAATTTATAAAATATAATGATAACTATCAATAAATTAATTTTAAGCTGCTAAGCTTTAATTTTTCAAACAAATACCAATGAATAAATAAAAAAAAATTAACAACAATTCAAACTTTCAAACTTAAAAAAAATGAATAACAAACAGACTAAACACTTTCTCACCATGAGAAAAAGTGTAAGAAAATACAAAAAAGCAAAATAATTTAGCATTTTTTTCTTTTAATTATGATTCAGATTATCAACTAATCTCTGTGAAACAAAACTATGTAAAAATGTATAAACTGTACCAGTATATTCAGGGTACCAGTATAGCCAGTGTAACAGCAGGATTCATTTTTGTGTTTTAAAATCACTTGTACAAATGTACTATACAATATTCAACCTATTCAGAAAGTAAAGGAAAGCTGGCAAATATTCATGCATACAATTACTTTAAGACTATGTTTTACAATTAAAAATTGATTATTTGAATGCAGGTCTTTGTATAAATCAGATTGACCATTATACATCAATACCACAGAAACCACTTAGAATTACATACGTCATACAGAGCCACGACTTCATCAGCCAAGTCTACTGCTATTTTAGCAGTGTACATTACCCACAATTTGATTCTTACAAAGACCTGATCCAACATTTGCTGGTACAATTCACCAATAAGTCTTCTTCATATAATTTGAATTTGTATCATTGAAGAGTCAATAGTTAAAGGCCAACGACTAAATAATCTCTCCAATGGTTTAAAAAAATAATTTAATCAAATATTTGTTCAAGAGCAGTCTGGAGATTTTGACAGATTCAAGAAAGTAATATTGCTGAAAATTTAATTGATTTTTTTCTTCTTCAAATTTTGCAGTGATATTGAAACACAGAAACAAAACAGCAATCTATTAGCTACTACAGTACTAAAAAAATAAATAACATACAACACTGAAGGCCTTTTTTACAGCTGACAAAACTACCATGTTAAACCCAGAGTACCTTACTACATAAAAAAATTCACACCTGATTTAATAAGAAAACTTACTTGACCATATAATGCAACACCTCCAATCTATATACTTTTTTAGGATAACTGCAGCTCTGCATTTTAAGGTTGCAAAGCAGAACAATACTAAAATCATGGAAAATGAAAATTTAAATATTATTTTGCAGGAGCAATTATGATTTGCAAGCCCTAAATTCAGAACAACATTTATCTTCAGAAACATATCTTGTTTTTAGCATCTTCCAAGTTATTACATTGTGATTATTCCAACATTATATGTACAACCTTTGAATATCAAGTGATTTCACTTAATCTTTGATATTTGTGGACACACTGATATGTAACATTACAATGCATTTTGTACATTCAATAATTTAATGTAATGTTATTCATCCTCCATTAATTAAGAATATGTACTCACACTAACTAAGCCTTACACATTAGACTCTAGTTATAACATAAATTTCAAGCTCTACATAGCCTTTACTAAAAATTCATGCAACACCACTCAATAAAAAAAGCTCCTCTTACAGCATAATTAAACCCGTTTTGTACATATCAACACAACCAGGTTTCATTATACAAAAGTCAATTATGTCGTCTGCTACATAACACAATCACTGATAGTGTTATAATCCTTTCCCTCTCTTCATCACACTTTTCATAAAGTATATGAAGCGTTAGCATTTCGTTGCTACAAAGAACCTGAATACTATATTCCTTCTTTATATGTCCTTTTCATATTTAACGTTTTTCTTATCCAGTTCTAAAACTCCATCAGATTTAATAAGATGACCTTTAATTTATTCCTAATCCATATTCTTATAGTTCATAATATTTTCAACCTCTGAATTAATTCCTGAGTCCTGGGGATAAACGCTATAAATATCCTCTAAATATATTTTCAACAACAATTTTCATCATGAGTTTTCACTATGTGATTTTGATTTTTCCTGATGTTAGTTGCAAGACATCTCTGGTATTGAGATACCATAAATAAAATACTTGATTCATATCTGTTTTCGACAGACATCTGATATACAATTCAGATTCTATCTTTTATACAACACTTAAAGACAATTGGCTAAAACAAAAAAATGCCACTACAACAACCACTAGTACACATATTTGATAAATATTATTTGAATAAAAATAAATATACAACCATGTGGTCTTATAGTATGACATATATACAATGTAGCTGCCTTTTATACACATGATGAACAAATTTTTGTTACAATGTGCTAAATTACCGGAATTTCTAAACTTCTAAGGGACTGGTAGTTTTGAACGTCAAAATTTCATAGTTTCGTATCTAAATTTTTAGTTTTGATTATCTTTTTGTTCAGCAAATAAATTATGAAATGTATTGCATAGGTATAATTAAGTTGTTCTTTCCCTGATTAAAAATTCTCCCTGAATGACGAAAGTTACTGATTTCAACTTTTCCGAACATTCTATTCTTGGCGCCAATTACATCATCATTTCTTAAACTATTTATTTTAGATCTTGTTCCCAAAAGCTTTTTACTTCATATGAGCACTGGAGTAAGATACTCAAATATAAGTACTGTATTTCTATAAATAGCACTATTACTCTCTCTTCGCTATCATACCGGGCATGCTGGGCATGCCCACTGAGACACTTTTGTACATATACTCTTGACTACAGAAATCAATCGATTTTTTGTATCTTTTTTGCAATTTTTGCTTATAGATTATAAGTACACGTCTATGTACAATACAATGACTCATTTATATATATTGATCTGTGTAACCTTTCTGTTATCGTGAGATTTCTATAAGTACAAAATCATTATGTATATACACTTTGACCTTTAAACTTTGACCTTTAGATTGGAGGTGGGCCATTTACATATCTAAAGTCAGGTGCTATGGAGAAAGACCAGTTGCCTAACTCAGTAACAGTCTCTGGGTTTAATATGTAACCTATACCAAACATTAAAAAGACTGCCGCTGCCTGAACATAACGTGACTTCAGCCATGTTGATGGTGATGAAAATGACGATGATGCTGCCGATGACGTTCTGCCACTATTTCTGAAAGTAAAAATATAGCAATATAAAATTTGTAGAGAGAGGTAGAGAAACAAGGAAAAAGCAATTGACTATGCAGGTTGAGGAAAAACATCAGAAAATTAGATTTATTACTGATGTAAATTTTTGATGGGGGTCGTGTTCGTTTGTCTTTTGTTTTTCAAAGTTGTGTTTTGTGTGCTGTTGTTTGTATTTCCCCATGGTGTTGTCAGTATGTCATTGACTAATGAGTTTGATTTTCCTTTGGTATCTCCTGTCTCTCTATTGACTGTTTACAATATGGAGAAATTTACTTATAACAAAAATAATAAACTGTTATCACAGAGATATGTCTCGCCTTTTTGTAATTTTGGCAATGAATTGTGCCAATTAATGCTAATACAATTGCAAACCAAATATCAATGACCTACCACAAGTGGATCCCCATAAATTGACCTAATCACAAACTAATACATGTAATGTAAGCAAACCAATCAAAGTCAATAGACCATGACTGAGGGGATGGAGCCAAATAATCTCCATGGCAATGAGATGTGACAATGCTAATACATCTGCATACCAATTATCATTGAGGTACCACAAGTGGATCTCCATAAACTGACCTAATCACAAAGTAATACATGTAAAGTAAGCAAACCATTCAAAGTCAATAGACCATGACTGAGGGGGCGGAGCCAAAAAATCTCCATGGCAATGAGATGTGGCAATGGTAATACATCTGCATACCAATTATTATTGACGTACCACAAGTGGATGTCCATAAACTGACCTAATCACAAACTAATACATGTAAAGTAAGCAAACCATTCAAAGTCAATAGACCATGACTGAGGGGGCGGAGCCAAATAATCTCCATGGCAATGAGATGTGGCAATGGTAATACATCTGGATACCAATTATCATTGACATACCACTAGTGGTTCCCCATAAAACTGAGCTAATCACAAACTAATACATTGTTGACGCCATCGCCGTCGCATACCTATGTCTCGCTTTTTGACTCCATCAAGGCGAGACAATAAAATTGAATAAAAAAAAATAATGTCCTATTGTAAAAATGTACTTTTGTATATTTAAAGTAAAGAAGCCCATAACATCCAGATTAAAAGAAATCATATATACAATTGAAGAAAAAACAAAATAAGTGTCTTTTGATTGGTATTTTCGCCCAAAATATCAGCTCTTTATTAAATTCTTTATTGAATTTATATCACATATTTATTGATATTTTAATATCTACTTGATAGCAGCTAGTCTGGCACTTCTATACCCAAACTTACTTTTCTAATTGTGCTGCCAAGTCCTGATTGATTGTTCTCAGCAACTGTCCACATTTTCTCTGAGCTTCAAACAGCTGATCATGTATATCAGACATACTATTCATCATTTGAGTCCTGGTATCCTCATTTAGGTAGTTTGATAGCTGACCTCTCAGTACCTGCAGTTTCTGACTCTTCTCCTCATAACTTTTTAAGGCCTCATTTATCATCTGAATAGATGAAGTAAATGTTAATAACATATCAAATTGAAAATCTTAAACCCTAATGTCGTGTGTAGGATATAAAAAAAAAAGAAACATATCTAATGTTACTGATATTTTGATGTCAATTTCTGAAATTATGAACCAAGTAAGAATGACTGATTGTTTTAATTTGTTCAATGTGTCAATATTTATTACATATTCAGGTAAAAAATTAATCAATAAATATTTTAGAGGGTACTGTAATACTGAGGGGCATGCAATGATGTTTAATTGTGCATAATGTTATTCTTCAAATTTAAGGCATGAAATGTTTATTCACCATTCCAACTTAACATATCAGTATATTTATTAATCATACACAGCAGAACAAATGCCTTCATGATATTCATAGAAATTGAAGACATTATATCTATCCCTGTTGTGATTTAAAGTTTTGATGTTACGCTGATGTTTAAAAGCTCTCAATTCATGTATGTATAAGTTTGATGATAAACTGAAGTTTAAGGCTTATAACTTCTTTTTGTATGTACCTGAAGGCAAAGATCCTCTGACTGATCCTCTTGTGACTCCAGCCTAGAAGCCAGAACTTCTACATTGAACTGCTCCTGCAATAGTTTCTCCAGATCCTGTCTGGTTCTACTATAATCCTGCCAGATCTCATGGATATGTTCTAGTTTTGCCATCTCCTGACTAAGTCTGCAAAACAAAAACGAATTTTGTGTCAAATAACTGAAGGTCAGGTTTAAAAAGTACAAAGAGCCTTAGAGGACAGGAAAGAATTTCTTTTAACGATTTCTTCAAGAACATATGTTATCATTAAGTATAAGTATGGCCAACATTGTGATTGTGCTTGAACTTCTTCAAAATAATCAAAAGTGTCAGTGTTCCTTTTACATCATGTCTATTTTTAATGCTAATACAATTCATCTTGTTTAAAAATCATGTAATATCAGCATAATTATTTTTCTTTTTTTTTTCCAATCAGAAATAAACTATAACTGTGAATGGACTCACAAAAGTAATCCAATGCCTCACAAAAAACTATTACTGTGGATACATTTATTTTCGTGGGTACCAATTTTCGTGGATTATGGAAAACTTGCAAGTTCTTGGATATTTAATTTCGTGGTTTTGCAGAAGTCTACATACAAGCCTATAAAAAAATTTGTAATTCGTTGAACATTTAATTTCGTGGTTCACCAGTACCCATGAAAATTGGTATCCCACGAATAATAATGAATCCACAGTACCACATATAGCATTGAAGAAGTTAAGTTCAGTTATCTCCCCTTTGACATGTGGAACTGGAATTATATGACTTGAAACTGTGTAAAGTTTCGTCACTATACTGCTTGCAAGTAAGGAGGATATGGGCTTTCAAGGTACATTGAAAGACAGAGTGTTCCTGTATTAAACCCCACTTATTTTGTGGGGTAGAAAAAGAGAGCACTGTAAGATATAAGAAAACTCTGACAGCTATATAGGTGCAAATTTCTACAGCAGTACAATTTGTTATACCTTTGTGATCTTTCAGACATGGTCTGCCCAGCTAATTTTGTTTGAAATAGCAATTGGTCCAGATTAATAGAGGGGTGCTCCAGTTCGTAGACTGATATTTTATCCTCTAAGTGATAGAACATATCCTTTGTTTGTAACATAGTCTCATGTTTCTCCTGCAATAAAGTAAAATTATCTTATATAATAGATTGATTTGACTACTGTAATTCTGAAATGTTTGCATGCATTTATGATTGTGACTTAAAGTTATGAACAAAATCATGAGATTACTTTTTGCGATTGCAGTAAATGCTGCATTTAAATAATGCCATAAAAATTTTGTAAAATGTACAATTATTCTTATTATACTTTCAAAACAATACATTTATCAATACGTACACATATAAGATTTACACGATCAGGTCTGTTTATTGGGGTTACTGGTTCAACTTATTTAGTCAATAATGCATATGATTTTTTATAGGAAAATTATCCATGAACTGTTACATTGAAGAATAATTTTTCTGAAATATATCATTGTACATTCAGACATTTGGATGTATGAATAATAATAACTACCTTAACATCACTGAGACACTGTTCAACTTCCCTGATGTTTGAGAATTTATGATGATTTGGAATGACATCACAACCATTGACCTTGGATTGTATGTCCTCCAAACATTTATATAATGTTGACAATTGTTGTGACTGTAGTTGTCTGTCACTGGCAAAGGCATGCAGCTTCTCCCATTGGTACAGAATTTCTGAAATATTTATACAGAATAAAGTATCTTGTAACATCACATTTAAATTTGTATAAGTGTGTTCCAAAAGGGAGCATTAATTGAAGAAGGCTTGACCTGGGTTCATAAGACTTATAATGGTACACAAAAAACGTTCATCCATTTAACAGAAATATCTCTCTGGTTTTCTTTCCTTCATCTGGATTTTTCATAAAATTTCATTGCATACAGTTTCCCCTACATTTTTATCTGATTAGCATATAGGCTTTAGTTGTTAATGGAAAAGCAAGATAATGGCAAAAAAATATGTATTTAAGGTAAGATTTTATTTTTTTTCTCAATAAATCACAACCTTTTACCAGGTCAGGTTATCACATTTCATAATATTGAAGCATTGTGTGCTTGTTAATATTAGCTGTCAGGGGATAGTGTAGTATAATGTTATTTGCTATTTCTGTCTAAATCTGTTATTTGACTTCAAATTCTAGTAAATGTAGTTTTCTATTCATAAATATGAATTTTAGTATTTTTATTTTCTATATCAAAGAAAATAGTGGGGATTTTCTGACTGTTGAAGACCCTGGACTGTTTTCTGTTTTGGTTGAGTTGTTGTCTCTTTGACACGTTCCCCTTTTCCATTCCCATACAAAAATAATTTTCATAGTTTTCCTAAAGAATTACCTTGCAATGTATCAACATCTTCTTCTTCATCAGTACTAACAACTGTTCCTAGATGTTGTAGTACTCTCCTCAAACAATCTATGTTGGTCTGGCAGGTAGCTATAACTTCAGCCTAAAATTGTAATTATTAAAACTATTAGTACAAACAATAGACAATTAGACCATTTTGCATCCATACAGCCTTTATCCTTATATGTTAATTGTCAGTTGGCATTTGTCGGACACTAAAATATTAACTTAACTCAGAAATCAATAGAGCCTTATTTCGACTTTTGGCAAATCTAGCATAGGGCTTTGCTCATTGTTCAAGGCTGTACGGTGACCTATAACTGCTAATTTCTGTGTCATTTGGTCTCTTGTGGAAAGTTATTTCAGTGGCAATCATAACACATCTTCTTTTTATATTTAAATCATTTTACTCAATAAAGGAAACAGCCTAGACTATAAGATTTAATCTACATACAAGCAATTATTTTCTTTTTTATGCAGCCAATAAAAGAAATATATTGCCCCAACTGTCACCTAGATACACATAATCAATTTCAGGTTTATAATTTCATGAATCTGCATCAACATATTAATCCATAAATGTTTTAGTGTTATAGCTATTTCATATACTGTAAATTATTGCGAGATTTTAATTAATGCTGATAATGTGACTAGGTGAGTATCGCAGAAATAACCAGATGCTCCGCAGGGCGTAGCTTTATACGACCGCAGAGGTTGAACCCTGAACGGTTGGGGCAAGTATGGACACAACATTCAAGCTGGATTCCGCTCTAAATTTGGATTGTGATTAAATAGTTGACACAGCAGAGGTTTCTGACACAGAATGAATGTATTCAAATGAACTTAAAATTTTTGTTTTCTCTTAGAGCAATTCACTATGCTGTTGAATATTAATCCTCTCAAAAAAATGTTTGAAGAAATTTTCTTTTTATTTATGAAATTTCAAATGAGAAAAATTGAACCCAATTTTTTAATCACATCCCCCTTTCCCTTATTCCAAAACTAATTTCAATTAAAATATTCTAATGGAGTTTGCAACAATTACTACTCATTTAAATACATCATAAAATATTAAGATGTAAAAAAACTGCTTGTTATCACTGAATGGTAAAGATTATTTAAATTTATCAGTTGGTAGTAAAAAGTGAATATACATTGTATATTGTATATAACAAAGATTTAAGTTGATTCTGGACAAAGAAAGATAACTCCAATTAAAAAAAAATCTTGCAGATATTTCTTGCTTACTATACTGGACAAAGAAAGATAACTGTTAATTAAAAAAAATTTTGCTATTTCACAATATTGTGAAATTAGATATTTCTTGCCATTGCACAATACTGTGCAATTGAAAAGACTTGCTATTGCACAATACTGAATATAATAATTTTAGATCCTGATTTGGACCAACTTGAAAACTGGGCCCATAATCAAAAATCTAAGTACATGTTTAGATTCAGCATATCAAAGAGGCCCAAGAATTTAATTTTTGTTAAAATCAAACTTAGTTTAATTTTGGACCCTTTGCACTTTAATTAAGACCAATTTTAAAACTGGACCAACAATTAAGAATCTACATACACAGTTAGATTTGGCATATCAAAGAACCCCAATTATTCAATTTTTGATGAAATCAATCAATGTTTAATTTTGGACCTCGATTTGGGCCAACTTGAAAACTGGGCCAATAATAAAAAATCTAAGTACATTTTTAGATTCAGCATATCAAAGAACCCCAAGGTTTCAATTTTTGTTAAAATCAAACTAAGTTTAATTTTGGACCCTTTGGACCTTAATGTAGACCAATTTGAAAATAGGACCAAAAATTAATATCTACATACACAGTTAGAATCGGCATAATAAAGAACCCCAATTATTCAATTTTGATGAAATCAAACAAAGTTTAATTTTGGACCCTTTGGGCCCCTTTTTCCTTAACTGTTGGGACCAAAACTCCCAAAATCAATACCAACCTTCCTTTTATAGTCATAAACCTTGTGTTTAAATTTCATAGATTTCTATTTACTTATACTAACGCTATGGTCCGAAAACCAAGAAAAATGCTTATATGGGTCCCTTTTTGGCCCCTAATTCCTAAACTGTTGGGACCGAAACTCCCAAAATCAATACCAACCTTCCTTTTGTGGTCATAAACATTGTGTTTAAATTTCATTGATTTCTATTAACATAAACTAAAGTTATAGTGCGAAAACCAAGAAAATGCTTATTTGGGCCCTTTTTGGCCCCTAATTCCTAAAATGTTGGGACCAAAACTCCCAAAATCAATACCAGCCTTCCTTTTATGGTCATAAACCTTGTGTTAAAATTTCATAGATTTCTATTCACTTTTACTTAAGTTAGAGTGCGAAAACTAAAAGTATTCGGACGACGACGACGACGACGACGACGACGACGACGACAACGACGACGCCAACGTGATAGCAATATACGACGAAATTTTTTTCAAAATTTGCGGTCGTATAAAAACTTGCATTAAGATATCGTAAATATACATGTATTTCTGTATGCAGATTTTTAAGAAATTGTAATATTCAATCTGTCATTTTAGTCACATCTTCCAAAATCGCAATAATAAACGCATACAATAATTTCTGAATTATAAATTTCTGAAAGTTTTGTAAATTTAGAAATTTGTGCATGCATTTATAATAATGATTGTTGAAAAATGCACCAAAAAACTAACATTATTATTATAATTTCAGGAAATGATGAACAGAAAAAATGCTATCAAATTTAACTGGAGTTTTCAATTTTTTTTAAATTTTAGTAATGATTAAATAATAATGAAAATTTCTGAATTTATAGTATATTAAGATGAAGAAAAATCAACAGGATTCAGAAAGAGGTTGATTTTTATATATATTTCGGTCACCTTAACTTATATATAACAATATACTTTTTCGGATACTTGATATGATATCATTACTTTAAAAAACAAAAGTATCAAAACATGTTCTTAAAATAAAATCTTATGTGAAACCAATACCACAAGATTAATGAAACAAATGATTTTTTTCTCATCTCATATCCTTATAACACATGGCTCATTACTGAGCATTAAAACTCAATATTATATCTCATCGTAAGGACTTATCTAACCTAATAGGATATTGATCCTGTATAATGTGTTACTAAGTCAAATCATCTGTTCGAAGTAATTACATATTATAAAATGTTTATCAATATTGGTGGACTAGCCATAATTTAAACAACAATATGTTTTTCCTAATTTAATTTTTCAAACCTTTTCCACTTCAACAGCGATTATCATTTTTTATCACTAAAATAACTCAGTGGTTTTGACACAAAATATCGGTCCTTTGGGGTAAATTGTATTACTGTTCACAAACTACATGGTATAATCATTATAAAAATATCATAGGAAGAATTCTAATTATATCTTTCCTGTCTTGTGGGAATTTTGAAAAGAAACACTGTATAGCTAGGCTATCCTATTTGTTATATTCTAAGAATAGCTGCATGCTACCAATTTTTTATAACCTACATTTGCAAACATCTTAAAACTAGCAAACAAATTTCATAGATGCTATGGAAAATACAAAATATTTAAAAATTGAGAAATTTCAATGCACTGCAGGCAATCAAAAAGTGGTGCAGTGATTTCTTTTATATAGAATATCCCATGGGTCAAAGAAAATAATGCAAGATATATTTATCAATAAAGCATTTTTTTTTATTTTACTTACATATTTGCTGGAGTTAAGGTCAACTCCTGTTCCTTGGAAATCTTTGACCTTTTTCTTTAGGAACTGATCTGTGATTTTGAGCTGTTTGGCAGAGTCTTTGATGAAGAAGTATAAATCTTCTAAATCAGAATCAGAGTCATAGCCATGCTTACTGCTCTGATTGGTCTGAAAAGGTAAAAAAAAATATTGTCATAACCATGCCAACTGCTTAATCCTAAAAAAATATATATCAGAACATCTGCCGTAAAGTGAATTAAGGAATCAAAGAATTAATGAAATACCTGAATGAAAATAGACCTATGACAATCTGAGAAAGAAATTTCCTATTCCAAGCCTTCAAGTAGACAGTTTTCATTTTAAATTCTATGTACTGTGCTCTGACTTCCAAAAACCCATATAAAGGGCCATTAGATATCATAGCAATCTCAAACTAATTAGTGGGATACTATTTCTATGTGAATTAAGTGGGTAAAGGGACAACTATGTTTATATTTTAGTGTATATCAAATTTGTCAAAGACCAGATTGAGACCAGGCTAATATGAACTAGGAATATACAGTACAACCTGCCTTACCAGAAATTCTTCATGATTGAATGTTTTTTTATGTTCTGGTAGAATAAATCAGTTTTCACATCATCAGGAACAGAAAGGGTAAGGTCAGAATTAATTTTACAATACTGCAACGATTGAATCAGATGACACAATAACGAAACTAAATACAAGTACCCTATGCAATTGCAAATTTATATCAAACTACAACATTGATAAAACAAAATGGTTTCATAATAATTTTTAAAGACAAATTCATCCTAATCTGAAGCCCTGTGATAATTTTACATGTTAATGTCTTGTTAACTTGAGATTTAAAGTCACATTGAATGCACTTTAACAATTGCATGATTATTTTGATATAAGACACCAGACCACCCATCTTAAAACATGATCTTTGTTGGGGTACTGAAAAACTCAATACATCTTACAGGTAAATTGTGCAGTTTTAAAAATGAACTATGATAGAGACGTAGTCACGCAGGGATGATATGGAAACTATGCAGAAATGACTCAAAATTGTGCATCTGGTGCATATATCTGGTCATAGTTGAATTAATTCATTATGTGTTGCATATTTTACCGTTTAAAAAAATATTTATTTTTAGCCTTCAAAATATTTCTAATCATGCAAAACACATAACCATCTCATTTTAGCAAGAAAATATCAATAAATAATTTGAATTAAAAGCACTGCCGTATTATTATCCAAATTAATTGGTTCAAGAATAGACCACAAAGGAAAAACTTGAGAAATTAAACAGTGGAAGTTTTGTTCATTAATGAATATTCCTAATAAAGCTTCACCGCAACTGTTACGAGTCTATAATTAGCATCGGAAATAACTTTCCTGTCATCATATTGGATAATTATAATTTTTTGACATTATGTCTTCCTTTACATCAGAGAAAAAAACACAATTCTTATAAAGTAAAGACTAAAATAGCTTATATATCCTGACAAATTATATTCAAGCTTTTAACTATTTATTATCTTTAAAATTTACTGAAGCTTCTTTATAATCTAGGTGAATAATTAGGATAAACGCCTACATGGATCTTGAAAGTCAGCCTGCTTCCATTTCTGTGACGAAAAAGTATGCCAACAAATCAGAGGACTGCCAGTCACTGGAGAAAATTAAACATGGACAGTTTTGCTTAGTATAATAATCATCCCTAATGAAGCTTTCTCACTGCTTAGTTCAATAATTAACCTAGGAAATAGCTTTCCTGGTGATTGTAATTCACGACATTGTTTTTCACAAAAGATTATCTATAGAGCAGGAAAAATCCTTCTAACTTAGTAATGCTAAACAAGCACTTTTGTCTTAAACAAAAATCCCTTAAGCTTCAGAATCATTTATTGGCTTAAATTAACTACAGTTAAAAAAAACCAAGATGTACTTTCAACATTAATCTCAAATTCAATGCTATGCCTAACAGGAATACGATCAACCATCTAAACACTGGTGCTTCTCATAATCATTTCAAAGTACAATTATACTGTTGAATTCAAATTTGAAAAAAAAATATTGATCCATCATTGTACTAAACCATTTTAATTATACCACATGATTGTTTCCCCCCTAAAATATTTATATTCTTATTCGTCATGTATGTTAAAGACTTGTGCGTTTCTTAACATGAAAACCAGATGCATTTCTAGCTACATTGAAGTCCTTCTGCTGTTGTTTTTTCTATGTTCGGGTTGTTGTCTCTTTGACACATTCCCCATTTCCATTCTCAATTTTATACTTAAATTTTCTTTTATCTTACATCATATTCTTTCTATGCTTACTAAGGTACATATGTTCAGCATTTAATTTTTCATTTTTAATCATGACACAGGAATTCAATACTCAAATAAAACAATCGTGATGTCTTTGTCATTAATAACAAATAATCGGATTTATTTTTACAAAAATATTTTATTGCAGATTTTTTAATGTGAACACTAGCAATAAAATTTGTACTTTGTATTTACATGGCTGAAATATGTGAAACTGCACGTAGCGAACACTGTGTAACATGAATATGCATTTTGCATTATCAAATAACGGACTTGACATTTTTATGTTCTTCCAACTTTTAACCCAACCATTGTTCATCAATAACATTTTTCTTGTTCTATAACCGTTCTATTAATAAACTGATAAAATCTTTTCAACTAGCAGCACTTGGTCTATAAAAATCACATCTAACCATCAATTTGTAAAATTATTTTTCATTCACAAGCAATTAAACAGATCATCCATTTACGACAGATCAAATTATTCGCTAATAAAATTTCTCTATTTGAATTTGTGATTCCAAATGATCACTTTACACCCACACTTCTTGATCTAACAGACAAATTCTCGACAATATCTCATTAGTCACAATTAATGACAATCACAAAATCAATAAAGAACAAGCTAAAAGAAGTGTACCAATTTCTTAATGAAATTTGCCATTTCCCCCAGAAAGAGCATAAGAAAATAACCCTTACAAATCCTTACCAATTTTGGCTTTGACTTCTTTTTAGCCATAACATCTCTCACAATGGAAGAGGACTGGGCAGAGGTTATTTCCTCATCAAATTCCAAGTCCTGCTCTAGCTGGGCCCAGGAGATAGGCAATTCTTCTTGGTCCTCACCAAGGGACGTGTAGACTGTTTGCTGTTTATAGAAAAAGACATATATTGTAGTAACAAATATAATTTTCATATCTGAAGTTTGACAGTGATTTGATTTACAAGATAAAATTTTGTCATATAACCACATGCATAAATAATGAAACTACAAGATTGTAAAGAAAAAATGCTTGTCTTCATTTCTTGCTCAATTTCAATGTACTTTTTTCCTCTAAATTTTCCTCTGATTTTAAGTAAGAAATAGTGCTATCTAACTACTTTTGTTGTTTTAAGAATTGTTGCACATCAAATTGATATAAATATATTGTATCAATAACACAAGAGTGCACACACTGAAATGTCTCGCCTTCTTTACTAATCATTGATATTATGTTGATAGTCCTAAAAATAAAGCTTTATTACAACTGTCACATAAACTTAACATTAACCAAGACAGCTTAACAAAGACTAATGAACCATGAAAATGAGGTCACGGTCAGATGAACCATGCCAGGCAGACATGAACAGCTAACAATGCTTCCATACATTAAATATAGTTGACCTATTACTTATAGTTTTAAAAAAATAGACCAAAACACAAAAACTTAACACTGAGCAATGAACTGTAAAATTAAGGTCATGGTCAAATAAAACGTGCAGGACTGACATATAGATCATAAAATATTTCCATACACCAAATATAGTTGACCTTTGGCATATAATATTAGATAAAAAGACCAAAACTCAAAAACTTAACTATAACCACTGAACCATGAAAATGAGGTCAAGGTCAAATGACATCTGCCCGCTAGACATGTACACCTTACAATCATTCCATACAACAAATATTGTAGACCTATTGCATAAAGTATAGGAAAAACAGACCAAAACACAAAAACTTAACTACAACCACTGAACCATGAAAAATAGGTCAAGGTCAGATGACACCTGCCAGTTGGACATGTACACCTTACAGTCCTTCCATACATGGAATATACTAGTCCTATTGCTTATAGTATCTGAGATATGGACTTGACCACCAAAACTTAACCTTGTTCACTGATCCATGAAATGAGGTCGAGGTCAAGTGAAAACTGTCTGACGGGCATGAGGACCTTGCAAGGTACCCACATACCAAATATAGTAATCCTATTACTTATAATAAGAGAGAATTCAACATTACAAAAAATCTGAACTTTTTTTTCAAGTGGTCACTGAACCATGAAAATGAGGTCAAGTACATTGGACATGTGACTGAAGGAAACTTCCTAACATGAGGCATCTATATACAAAGTATGAAGCATACAGGTCTTCCAGCTTCTAAAATATAAAGCTTTTAAGAAGTTAGCTAACGCCGCCGCCGCCGCCGTAGCCGCCGCTGCCGGATCACTATCCCAATGTCGAGCTTTCTGCAACAAAAGTTGCAGGCTCGACAAAAACTGACCATATGTCTCTGAAAATTAGTTGTTTCTGACATGAAATCAGTGCTTTTACTGGTACTTGTATGCATTTTTTTCTTTAGATGTATAGTTTTTTTTGCTAAGAGATACAGGTGGTATACATGACAAAGGTTATTTATCCACAGTAGTTAAGACAGAGAAGCAGTTTTATCATTTAATTCTTGTTTGGTTTCAGAAGTGTTTACTAACATAAGACTGGGAAGCAGCACTATCATCATGGTCATCTGATGATCCCTGTTTTGTTACATACCTGGTGGTAGTTATCCCACCAAACTGGTTCTGACATGGAAGCAGTACTATTGAGTGGATCCTCATCCTCTGTACAGGATATGTCCGTCTGGGCTGTCACGTAGGCATCTGACACTGAAAAATAAATCAATGATGAAAACTAGATTTCTAATTTTTATCTACACTGATTTACTTAAGATTAATAGAAATCTATATATGAGTTGATTTCATTCTGTATGGTATCTTTTAATAGCAATCCATTTTTACTTTAAATGTCAATGTTTAGTGTTTTCTAGGTAATTTCATACAACACAGTTCATTTAAGTCGCCTTGGATATTTTATTCTTATTTCTCTAGAAACTTCAAATATTGTGTTTTATTCTTATTTCTCTAGAAACTTCAAATATTGTGTTTTATTCTTATTTCTCTAGAAACTTCAAATATTGTGTTTTATTCTTATTTCTCTAGAAACTTCAAATATTGTGTTTTATTCTTATTTCTCTAGAAACTTCAATTATTGTGTCTTATTCTTATTTTTTTTACATTAAATAAATCAGGTTCTGATATTCGGCCAAAATAAACCTTTATGTTTATGTCTACCAAGGGGAGTTGGACATTGTTGTTTAAGAACCATTACAGTTCAAAAATTTGTGGTTAATCACTGTATAATGTCCAAACATTTCTCTGCAGTCTTTAAAAATAAAATCATTGTAACTATCTTATGTTTTTGTGCTAGGTGGCAGAAAACAGTATTTTTTGTTTGGCCTTAAGAAAAATAGGGCTCATTTGAAGACAAATCATATATTAGTAAATTTTCCTAAATTATGATTTTGAAAATCCATTGACAATAAATACTATATTGACTGAATGGTCAATTAAATAAGTAGTGAAATTTTAATTGACCTTAATGGAATGTACTTTTCATTGATATTTGTGTAGCTAATATATATCTACCATTGTTCAAATAAAATACACACTGTATATCTCTATTAAAATAGTCAATATTTTAAAAATGACCTGTGTAGAATTCAACTTAAATTCAATATTTTTTTAAGGGGAGAGACTTCTCCAATCCATGATGAATGCTGGGTGTAAAAATGGCAAAATAAAATTCTTTTTGGCGCGTTACAAGTTTTGATTCTTAATCTCAAAGATCTCTCAAAATCAAAATTAATAGTTAAGTTTCATACCTTCAGTTTCTGGATCAGTAACTTCCACACGTGGTGTAGTATCATACAGTTTTCTCTTAACACCACATTTGGGCAAAGTCGATGAACGGAACTGTTTTGGAGTTTCATATTCCAATGTATTTATTGACGTCTCTGATTTGGACAGTGTCACAACCTCTTTATCACTAACATCACTGAACTGAATCACGCTCCATGGTCTATCTTTTCGTTGTTTTCGCTTTTTCAGTTTTGATGTGTCGTGGAACCTAGGGAGAGTTGTGGGTGACAATGAAGCATCGGAATTGAAATCCAGCCCCAATACGCTATCACACAATATTTCCTGATCATCTGTTGCTGTGGAGAACTCATCAGCGCCTTCATCACTATCCTCGCTACTTGCATCACATGAACTGATCTCAATTATCTTCGGAGGAGATTCAGATTTCCTCTTTACAGGAGATCTCCTTTCTCTTTTGGGAGACTTATTTTCACTGGTTGGTAATTTTTCACCAACAAGTGTGTCAACCTTTTCAATCAGTTTACGAATATCATCACAATCAGATTCTGTACTGGTGTGACCAGTATTGATAGGGGATACAGAGGTACCACTGCTATAACCAATGTCTCGGCTCTCAAGTCTGTGTTTGTTCCTTCTCAGCATTTCTAGGTCAGAATCGCTGCATTCCGATGACATTTTAAACTCCACTTCACTGACGACTGCACTGTCTTTTCCGCTGAAGTCCCCGGAGGCATGAGAAAGGCCACAGTTAATGTCAGTCTCTTCAACACATGTACTACTATCCTTTTGATCGCTATCTTCTGCAAGGGGAGATTCAACAAAATCGGCACAACGATTATTCACAGTGAAACTATCATCAGTGAGAGGACTGGATCCAAATTTTTCCCATCCAGAATTTTGTGGTATCCAACCTGATAAGAATGATGCTGATGAAAATGGTTTCTGAAATTAAAAAAATAAATACATTAAAACATGCACCTTGTAAAATTAAATATATTTGATGAAAAAAAATCTCAATTTTGTAAACAAGGTTTTTTAGCATACCAAAATCAAGTTTAAACTATCTGTTAATAATGAGATTTGGCCTTATGAGCTTTTTCTCCAAGCATCAAATTACTTTTAGCCCTGCTGAACTATATAAACTCATACATTCATGAATATATCTTCATCTTTATAAGATAATTCATAACAGTATAATGCTAACCAGGATATACTATATCCTTTAAGATGCACTGATACATATTTTCATTTTTAATAACAAAACAAAATTACTTCAGTCTTGAAAAAAATCCTTCTCAATACTTAATCTACAAATTAAACTTGACAAAGGTGTAAAAATCAATTCCCATCAGAGAGAAAGTCATAATTACAATTTTTATTATTCAACGTAATGATTTAATCTGGACATCATAAAAAAGCTGATAAGTCTTTTAATATAAATTATTACGTTAAGGAACAAAGAAGAAAGTTAACAAAGAGAAAATAAAAACCATTATAGCTTCCAGCATCATTCCCACATTTATTATTAAACTTGTAAGACTCTCTGTTCTTTGAAAGGTAAAGAACCATTTAGTATCCATGGAAACATCACTGAAGCATGAACTGTGAACTTTCCATTTTGTTAAGTTTTGATTGAAAATTTTATAATAACACTTAAAATCCAGGTATAACTGATGCAAATAATTTTTCATGTTTTTAATATCAGAAAAATGTTACGTCCTTTTGATCAAGTCCAATTTAGACATTAAATTTACATCAGAAGATTTTATGGGTGTTTTTGTACTTGTCCTTGAACATTTTCAACCCAATCTCCCAGGATTTGAGACATGTCATACAGTATGATATTATTTATACAAAGTTTTATATGTAACTGACACAGCCATATACGGGAGTATATATTTACCGCTGTTTCTATGAGAACATTACATAAATTTGGAAATAGAAGTATACCCTATAAATTAAGCATGAAAATTATTATTTCATTTTTAAGTACTAAGTTATACATAATTTAAGCTCAGAGCCTTTAAGTTTATTTAAATATTTGTTTAATATTGATTAATCTAATCCAATTTTCTGCATCTGTGTAATATTTTCTATTTCTGATGCAATATTTGTTTTTAGCGCCTAAAGGTATATCGAACACAACTTTATTATATGCATGTGCGATATTTACAGTTGATGTAATGCCGTCTGGCATGAAATGCACATGAGGTTTAACATGGTAAAGTATTGAGGTACTTGTGTGAATTGCAAGAGAATAACAATTGACCTTTTTAATAATGCAAAACATGGTTTTTTTCTGATTACCATGATTACCAAAATATTAAGTTTTTATGATTGCTGACCTTAAAATTAAAACTAGAGGCTCTCAAGAGCCTGTGTCGCTCACCTGTTACTGTATTTACTGATGTCGGTCATCTTGGTTGGTAGGTGGGGTCATTAGACACTTTTTAAGAATAGATACCCTAGTAATGATTGTGGCATAGTTTGGTTAAATTTGGCCCATTGTTTTAGGAACGAAGATTTTTGTACAAGTTATAAAAATGACGAAAAAATGTTCAATATTGACTATAAAGGGCAATAACTCCTTAAGGGGTCCTCTAATAATTTGATCATGTTGACTTATTTGTAGATCTTACTTTGCTGAACATTATTGCTGTTGACAGTTTATCTCTATCTATAAAAGTATTCAAGATAATAACCAAAAACTGCAAAATTTCCTTAAAATTACCAATTTTAGGGCAGCAACCCAATAACGAGTTGTTGGATTCATCTGAAAATTTGTGAGGGGATAGATCTTATTCTGATGTACATTTAAATCTTAAAAATTTTGCCCTTAACGTCTTAGTTTCAAAGATATAAATCAAAAACTGCATTTTACAACTATGTTCTAATTTTAGTCATGTCGGCCATTTTGTTTGGAAGGCGGGGTCATCAGACACATTTTTTAAACTATATACCACAATGATAATTGTGGCCAAGTTTGGTTAAATTTAGCCTTGTAGTTTCAGAGAAGAAGATTTTTGTACATGTTACAAAATATAACGAAAAGTTGTTAAAAATTGACTATAAAGGGCAATAACTCCTTAAGGGGTTGACTGACAATTTTGGTCATGTTGACTTATTTGTAGGTCATACTTTGCTGAACATTATTGCTGTTTACAGTTTATCTTTATCTATAATAGTATTCAAGATAATAACCAACCAGATGCTCCGCAGGGCGAAGCTTTATACGACCGCAGAGGTTGAACCCTGAACGGTTGGGGGCAAGTATGGACACAACATTCAAGCTGGATTCAGCTCTAAATTTGGATTGTGATTAAATAGTTGACACAGCATAGGTTTCTGACACAGAATGAATGTGTTCTAATGAACTTAATTTTTTTGTTTTCTCTTAGAGCAATTCACTATGCTGTTGAATATTAATCCTCTCAAAAAAATGTTTGAAGAAATTTTCTTTTTATTTATGAAATTTCAAATGAGATAATTGAACCAAATTTTTTTAATCACATCCCCCTTTCCCTTATTCCAAAACTAATCTCAATTAAAATTTCTAATGGAGTTTGCAACAATAACTACTCATTTAAATACATCATAAAATATTAAGATGTAAAAAAAGTGCTTGTTATCACTGAATGGTAAAGATTATTTTAATTTATCAGTTGGTAGTAAAAAGTGAATATACATTGTATATTGTATATATAACAAAGATTTAAGTTGATTCTGGACAAAGAAAGATAACTCCAAATAAAAAAAATCTTACAATTAGATATTTCTAGCTTACTATTCTGTACAAAGAAAGATAACTCTAATTAAAAACAAAATTGCTATTTCACAATATTTTGCAATAAGATATTTCTTGCCATTGCGCAATACTGTGCAATTGAAAAGACTTGCTATTGCACAAAACTTAATATAATAATTTTAGATCCTGATTTGGACCAACTTGAAAACTGGGCCCATAATCAAACATCTAAGTACATGTTTGGATTCAGCATATCAAAGAACCCCAAGATTTCAATTTTTGTTAAAATCAAACTAAGTTTAATTTTGGACCCTTTGGACTTTAATGTAGACCAATTTGAAAACAAGACCAAAAATGAGGAATCTACATACACAGTTAGATTTGGCATATCAAAGAACCCCATTTATTCAATTTTTGATGAAATCAAACAAAGTTTAATTTTGGACCCCGATTTGGACCAACTTGAAAACTGGGCCAATAATCAAGAATCTAAGTACATTTTTAGATTCAGCATATCAAAGAACCCAAACGATTAATTTTTTGTCAAAATCAAACGAAGTTTAATTTTGGACCCTTTGGACCTTAATGTAGACCAATTTGAAAAAGGAACAAAATGTTAAAAATCTACATACACAGTTAGATTCGGCATATCAAAGAACCCCAATTATTCAATTTTGATGAAATCAAACAAAGTTTAATTTTGGACCCTTTGGGCCCCTTATTCCTAAACTGTTGGGACCAAAACTCCCAAAATCATTACCAACCTTCCTTTTATGGTCATAAACCTTGTGTTAAAATTTCATAGATTTCTATTTACTTATACTAAAGTTATGGTGTGAAAACCAAGAAAAATGCTTATTTGGGTCCCTTTTTGGCCCCTAATTCCTAAACTGTTGTGACCTAAACTCCCAAAATCAATACCAACCTTCCTTTTGTGGTCATAAACATTGTGTTTAAATTTCATTATTTTCTATTTACTTAAACTAAAGTTATTGTGCGAAAACCAAGAATAATGCTTATTTGGGCCCTTTTGTGGCCCCTAATTCCTACTCTGTTGAAACCAAAACTCCCAAAATCAATCCCAACCTTTCTTTTGTGGTCATAAACCTTGTGTCAAAATTTCATAGATTTCTATTAACTTAAACTAAAGTTATAGTGCGAAAACCAAGAAAATGCTTATTTGGGCCCTTTTTGGCCCCTAATTCCTAAGATGTTGGGACCAAAACTCCCAAAATCAATACCAACCTTCCTTTTGTGGTCATAAACCTTGTGATAAAATTTTATAGATTTATATTCACTTTTACTAAAGTTAGAGTGCGAAAACTAAAAGTATTCGGACGACGACGACGACGACGATGACGACGACGACGACGACGACGACGACGACGACGACGACGCCAACGTGATAGCAATATACGACGAAAATTTTTTCAAAATTTGCGGTCGTATAAAAACTGCAAAATTTCCTTAAAATAACCAATTCAGGGGCAGCAACCCAACAACAGGTTGTCCGATTCGTCTGAAAATTTCAGGGCAGATAGATCTTGACCTGATCAACAATTTTACCCCATGTCAGATTTGCTCTAAATGTTTTGGTTTCAAAGATATAAGCCAAAATATACATTTTACCCCTATGTTCTATTTTTAGCCATGGCGGCCATCTTGGTTGGATGGCCAGGTCACCGGACACATTTTTTAAACTAGATACCCCAAGGATGATTGTGGCCAAGTTTGGTTAAATTTGGCCAAGTAGTTTCAGAGGAGAAGGTTTTGGAAAAGTTTACGGACGACGGACGACGGACGACGGACGCCAAGTGATGAGAAAAGCTCACTTGACCTTTCAGGTCAGGTGAGCTAAAAATATGGGCCATTTTCAAGAAAATGTTTGAATGTTACGTTATCTCCTGCATGAAAATCAAAATTAATGTAAGAATTTGATGACAGCATATGGATTTAGGCCTTTTTCTGTCCATTATACATGATATACATGTAGAAAAAAAATCCTAATTTAGCAATCAACAAAGGAAATTCTGAAATGCATTTGGAAAGTTGAACTTGAAATAAGGTTCATTTTAATATCTACATTATAAATGAAATGATCCTTTTGAAAAAGACACAATTTTGAAGACAAATATCCAACTGACTGACTATTCATACTTCCCGTTTGTAACCCGAATTTTGACATTTTTTTTTATCTTGGCCTAAGATCACTATTAAACTTCTTTTTCAACATCTATAATTTGTATGGCCTAAGAGCACTTTGTAACTTTTAAATTAACCTCTAAGTAGCACTGTAGGTAGAAATGGACAGATTCAAATTTGTTGTCTGCCTAAATGGCAGCAATTTCATTGTGTCTGTCAAGACCAAATCTAATGGAGACAATGTTTTTATAATGAATCATTCGTGTTTAATTTCCAAAGATAATAGTTTCTAAAATATTACAGCCAAAAAGTTTTGTTTGCTACTTCAAACTTTCTAAAAATTAGATTCACTTCAGTTGAAACACCTTTTAAACAAATTCTTATCACATTTATTTTAATGTTTTAAAACGTGAAAGTTGTATAAAAATTACAACTTCCTGGAAACGGAACAAGAAATCAGAGTGCAAACTACTCAATCAATTACCATAAAGTCATTGCAAACTATTTGACATCAAGTTTTAAAAAAGAATTGTAAGGAACTCACACGTCTGAATTAAAATCCTAAAACTCTAAACAAAGTATCCAAAATGCTCAGCTCAATTCAGTTTAAGTGATAAATGTTAAACTTAGTCTCCATTAATTCACAAGAAATTGATAAAATCCTAACGTGCTTCATACCTGGATATCACCGAGAGAATACAAAGAGATCACCTGAAAGTCAATTTACCTGGACTTCTGCAGATTGTGCATTAATTCATTGATTAAACAGAATATTACGTAAAATGCACTTTTTTCTTGCATCCATCATTGATTAAGCCAAGAGGGGACATGATTTCTCTATTTGCAAAGTACTGTGGGACTACCTGCATACGTGGTACCGGCCACGAGCATATGACATAGAAATCACTTCAACAGCTTGGGGATTCAATTCTTACCTGCAAGATTGATCAATTTATCCTTTTATCCAATTTATAATATCTTTTTTTAGTTGACTAATGTAATCGATATTCGATGTAAACCTTATTTGCTAAAGTACTTTATAGAACTTTTCCATAATCCAAAGTTTTTATGTATTAGATATACCTTGAGGGCGTTAGCCAGAACGCTTGTGTTTAATTTACACCAAGATTTTATTGTCAATGCGGAATGATAGTTTTAAATAATTTAGGAGGGGGGTCTTTCAGCAATTTGATTATATGTTTTTGAAAAGCTTAATGAATTCAGGGTATCCATAAAAAAATATCGAACTAGTTATTTTAACACAAGAAAAAAGATTATTTTTAAGGTCATATTTTTATCTCCAAGCAACAATTTCATTCATAAAAAGAAAGCTTGCAACAACTAAAAATACATCCTAAACAGATACCCTTTGACCCAATTTTGTGGTATAGTAAATACTAATTTGACCCAGTTTCGGTTTCCTAAATAAAAATTGATGTATCCCTGAAGAAATAACACAGCAAATGATTGTAATCATTGATTTCTGTTCTCTAAAGTAAATACTTTCTTGTCTCCTTATTTAAAATTACTTCTTCATTTATCATTCAATTCTTATTAAATTTTCTCCCTTTCTTTATATTCTTTGTCAATACCTTACACAGTTAAGAACTTGATTTAACCAGATGCTCCGCAGGGCGTAGCTTTATACGACCGCAGAGGTTGAACCCTGAACGGTTGGGGCAAGTATGGACACAACATTCAAGCTGGATTCCGCTCTAAATTTGGATTGTGATTAAATAGTTGACACAGCATAGGTTTCTGACACAGAATGAATGTATTCAAATGAACTTAAAATTTTTGTTTTCTCTTAGAGCAATTCACTATGCTGTTGAATATTAATCCTCTCAGAAAATGTTTGAAGAAATTTTCTTTTTATTTATGAAATTTCAAATGAGAAAAATTGAACCCAATTTTTTAATCACATCCCCCTTTCCCTTATTCCAAAACTAATTTCAATTAAAATATTCTAATGGAGTTTGCAACAAATTACTACTCATTGAAATACATCATAAAATATTAAGATGTAAAAAAACTGCTTGTTATCACTGAATGGTAAAGATTATTTAAATTTATCAGTTGGTAGTAAAAAGTGAATATACATTGTATATTGTATATAACAAAGATTTAAGTTAATTCTGGACAAAGAAAGATAACTCCAATTAAAAAAAATGCTTGCAGATATTTCTTGCTTACTATACTGGACAAAGAAAGATAACTCTTAATTAAAAAAAAATTGCTATTTCACAATATTGTGAAATAAGATATTTCTTGCCATTGCACAATACTGTGCAATTGAAAAGACTTGCTATTGCATAATACTTAATATAATAATTTTAGATCCTGATTTGGACCAACTTGAAAACTGGGCCCATAATCAAAAATCTAAGTACATGTTTAGATTCAGCATATCAAAGAGGCCCAAGAATTTAATTTTTGTTAAAATCAAACTTAGTTTAATTTTGGACCCTTTGCACTTTAATTTAGACCAATTTTAAAACTGGACCAAAAATTAAGAATCTACATACACAGTTAGATTTGGCATATCAAAGAACCCCAATTATTCAATTTTTGATGAAATCAAACAATGTTTAATTTTGGACCTCGATTTGGGCCAACTTGAAAACTGGGCCAATAATCAAAAATCTAAGTACATTTTTAGATTCAGCATATCAAAGAACCCCAAGGTTTCAATTTTTGTTAAAATCAAACTAAGTTTAATTTTGGACCCTTTGGACCTTAATGTAGACCAATTTGAAAATGGGACCAAAAATAAAGAATCTACATACACAGTTAGATTCGGCATATTAAAGAACCCCAATTATTCAATTTTGATGAAATCAAACAAAGTTTAATTTTGGACCCTTTGGGCCCCTTTTTCCTTAACTGTTGGGACCAAAACTCCAAAAATCAATACCAACCTTCCTTTTATAGTCATAAACCTTGTGTTTAAATTTCATAGATTTCTATTTACTTATACTAACGTTATGGTGCAAAAACCAAGAAAAATGCTTATTTGGGTCCCTTTTTGGCCCCTTTTTCCTAAACTGTTGGGACCTAAACTCCCAAAATCAATACCAACCTTCCTTTTGTGGTCAAAAACATTGTGTTTAAATTTCATTGATTTCTATTTACTTAAACTAAAGTTATTGTGTGAAAACCAAGAATAATGCTTATTTGGGCCCTTTTTTGGCCCCTAATTCCTAAACTGTTGAAACTAAAACTCCCAAAATCAATCCCAACCTTTCTTTTGTGGTCATAAACCTTGTGTCAAAATTTCATAGATTTCTATTAACTTAAACTAAAGTTATAGTGCGAAAACCTAAAAAATGCTTATTTGGGCCCTTTTTGGCCCCTAATTCCTAAAATGGTGGGACCAAAACTCCCAAAATCAATACCAGCCTTCCTTTTATGGTCATAAACCTTGTGTTAAAATTTCATAGATTTCTATTCACTTTTACTAAAGTTAGAGTGCGAAAACTAAAAGTATTCGGACGACGACGACGACGACGACGACGACGACGACGACGACGACGACGACGACGACGCCAACGTGATAGCAATATACGACGAAAATTTTTTCAAAATTTGCGGTCGTATAAAAAAAAGACATAATTCTACTGAAGAAATTCACCGTTTACAGTAACTCTATTTTCTCTTTATGTACATGGGTTAGGAACAAGACTCCATTAAAATAAAATATTTTAATATTTGACTGATGCAGAAGAGAGCAGAATAAATTTCTTAAATAATAGGTTTTATTGACCTAAAATTTTATTAAATTTCTTATACCAGGCATTCATGTTGAATTCTTATAACACTTTTGTATTAGGTAGAAATCATTGTGGTATTGAATGCAATCAATGAGATATTTCTATTACAATTTGACACTCTGTTCAAAGTCATAGTAGAAATAAATGTAGTATTTTTATTACAATGTTATACTTGAAATAAATGTATTTTTATTACAATGTAATAATTGAAATAAATGTATTTTTATTACAATGTAATAATTGAAATAAATGCATTTGTATTACAATGTAGTAATTGAAATAAATGCATTTTTATTACAATGTAATAATTGAAATAAATGTAGTATTTTGATTACAATGTAATATTTGCAATCATTATAGGATATTTTAAATTCAATGTTATAGATTTGTTACCAACGTTGTATTCCTTTTATAATGTTGCATTTGAGTAATATTTGAAATAAATGTTGTTTTTCTATTTGTAACTAATGTGGTATTTTTGTTATAACATTATGTTTATTTAATTCAAAGTACATGTAATACTTGAAATAAATGTTGTATTTTTATTACAATGTATAAATGTCTAGTTTAAAAACAAATATCAAAGGAAACAAAGATGATATCAGTTGTTTTACATATTTTACCCATATAGAAGATCTAATGCATTTTAAATTAAACTCACTCAGAAAAATATAAGTCAATTTATTTATCTATTCCTAACTGATTTTCAAGTGAACATATTTATACTTTTATTTCCTCATTTTTCAAATGCAATAAAAATCAAAGAATCAAATTTCAGTTACGCCTTGAACAGTTTAAATGGCTTCAATAGAATAATAATCATTTGGCTGTGTCATAACAACTTAATTTGAACCATAAACATCTCATTTAAGATTCAAATTTTATTTAAATAAACCGAGGTGTCAATCTTCCTCACCTATCATCAGCCCACCATTATATTAGATAAGTTGACTTAACTTTTATTGATTTTGCCCTGAGACAATCTATGTGCTTTATTTACCAAGTTTGTATCATTTATTTATTACTGCTAAGAACTAGACCTCTTCAATTAATTATAACTCAATTCCTTTGAACTCTAGATATAGTTAAATAATAGCGTTACACAACTCAGAACGAGACAGCGTCATACTATCAAGATCATCAACGATATTAAAAAGTCTCGCTCAGGTAATCAAAGTCACAAGCGACATCCTGATGCGAGCTATATCTTGGTCGTTTTATCCCAACATGAAGTGAACCTTTGTTGTTTTGTAGCGACTTTGATATATAATTTTTCCACAATAAACTACAAAGAGAATAATTGATTCGTCGGTAAAATTTCTTTATAATGAGATATTGCCATGTATGATTATGTTTCATCGTGAGCAAATAGCATCGCATAATGTGTGATACAAGTTATGTCAATTTTCCCTAAATGAGTTAATCAGAAATATAAACATGGTTGCTAGTGATAGCAATAAATAAAATTCCTTTAATCGTATTTATCCATACAAAAAACTTTAAAATGGAATAGCAAAATTATGGTAGCTTATGGTGATAAATCTTGAAAAAAATATCACTTTTTCCCTAACTGAGTTAATCAGAAATATAAGCATGGTTGCTAGTGATAGCGACAAAATGAAATTCCATTAATCCGATTTATCAATACAAAAAACTTTAAAATGGAAAAACAAAATATGATAGCTAATGGTAATAAATCTAGAAAAAATATCACTTTGGCTTCAGTCCAAAGTCCTGCTATGCTATCTCTGTTTTCGTTGGTGTCAAGCTATGACTTGGACTATTTTTAAGATAACCATACACACTAAAAATAAACAGACCATTTAAACAATCATCAATTGTATACTATGCTTTTAACCTTTTTTTCAACTTTGTCAAGTATTTGATAAGCTTGTATAAAGATAATCACAAATTTGCGTGAAAACATATCTGAACGTATGCTTAAATTTCTTGACAACCAAGGTAAACCAAATTTAGAGTCACAAAGCTATTTTTATTTAGTCTTTTAGGTTACTTTTTAGCCCTCTTTATATGTTTTCTGTAAATTGTTTACCTCTCCAAGTGGGATTGTGTAAAAGTCATTTTCCTTTTATGATTTCTTTATATTCTGTTTGTTAAAAATTTGTCATGAAAATTTAATCACTATTTATGGTTCTTTGGAGTTTTGAACTAATTGTTTCTAACTATCCCATTTTTCAAACAATCAATTTCTTCAAAAGGTTTTTTTTCAAAGCATTTTCAGTTGTTCCTTATACAGTTCTTCAAGTATTTCATATGTTTTTACTATTATTTTATGTTGTTGGAACAGTTTATCACCGTTTACAGTCAAGTGTCAAGTTTAAGAAATTGTTAGAGATCTCTAAAATAATTTCTGAAGTGAAGTGTGAGCTTTCAATATATTTTTCATTTTAGCGTCAGCATTTTAAAAAGTCTTCTTTTTAGCAATAAAAAGAATAACTTTTCAATCATTCTCCTTCTTGAGTAAAGACTACCTTTTTAGCTTTCAAGGCATTTTCCAGTCTACATTGTGATTCTAATGACTGGAGCCAGACTCCATGCCATCGTCGCTGTATCTGTTGGGCAGCTTGTGCGTGTTGAAGCAAATCTTCTTCAAGTTCATCTTGTAATCTGTCACTAAGTTTTAGTACTGCATTGATATTCCTGGACCTGGATTCTATGTCTTTCTGGAGCACCTGGAATTAAAAAGAAAGAAATTTTTAAAAATAATTTCATATCACATAACATTTTTGTACTTTTCCATCTCAGAATCTGAAGAACAATAGGTAAAAAATATGTGGTATAATTGCCATATGAAACAACTCTACACAAAGAAACCAAATTCCATAAAGGGTCACTGTACCGCCAGCAACAACAAGAAAAACCCATCCCCATAAATGAAAATAATGCCACATGGTTGGTTGACTTTCCATTGCTTTGATGCCTTAAGATTCTAAGAAAGGGAATTCCTATTTGATTGTTTAATAGCTTAATAAGTGACTGGTATAGATTGATAGTGTTTTAATCCAATGATATGATTGAGTGATTTTTACAATCTCTTCAATTCAGTTTGTTTCTCAGTCAAACTGAATGTTAAAAAATATAAATGTTGATATTTTTTGTCTCTCAGTCTAATACACACAAACAATTAAATGTAAATAAAACTGAAAAATTGACTTTATATTAAAGAGAAGTTGTACTAATATTCTGGAAAAAACTATATTTATAAATCTAGACCTTTCTAATTAACAATGTCCTCAACACCAACATTATAGAAAAATAAAGATAGATCCATGCAGTTTGCTATTGTATTCAGCTTGGTTTTGAGATACAAATTCAAAAGCTCAATTTTTTATCTGAATTTTCTTAGAAACTCTATGTAGATCACTGAATTATATACATTCAATTTAACACAAACAGAAGTAGATATACTTTAGTCCAGATATTGTATTTCTCTTGTGATTTCATAGACTTTAATATTACCTACTAGGCTTTACTTTCAATCAATGATTATATAAAGAATTAATCTAAAATATTATTGTCTTTGGTCACAATTCTGTCTTTGAAATGCAAATAAAGTATTATTTCAAGTCATTTTAACTAATTCTATTTTTTATTGTAATATGATGCAAAATAGAAAGATCACAGTCCCTTCTATGTTTTATTGTACTTCAAAACAGAAAGTCATGAAAAGCTTTTTATTCAAAATCACAGCCTGCAATTCTGACTTTGTTTATAAGTAAATCGTATATAAGAAAAATTAATGAAGATCCCGCTGATTCCCAACAAATATTGTAATGATTTCCGAAGCATTTCCCGTGATATATTGAAGTTGCAAAGAAATGACATAGGTTAAAAAGTACAACTAATTCATCAACAATAATATAATCAATAAAAAACAATTGTCAGGACAAGTTGGATTAAGAGATGAATCTATTTTGTATTCCAAATTATGTATGGACAAAAATGTGTGTCAATGTCTGTTGTAAAGGTCATCATGAAGGTTGCTGCAAAAAATAGCATTTTTCATCACTTAAAATGGATCTCATCCAACTTCTAATATTTCTATTTTGAAAATGACCATGCAAAACCTGAGAAAAAAACAAGTACATGAGTTACTAGGACACAATGCCCTACTCATGTAATTACATTTCTTTATTCCATGTTCACTAAACCAAGAAATCTAGGTCTAAATCCTAATTTGGCATATAAAATCTCATCTGTGTATAAAATGTCAACGCAAAATCTGCTGAAGGATGTCAATTCATTTTTATAAGTCAACATTTTTTTCTTATGGGGAAAAAGAAGGATCATCAATCAGAAACTTACATAATATATTAGGTGAAATATTTCAAAGGTCAACATGAGGGATAATATCTTGCAAGGTTGTAACTGATATACACAAAATATACCTGGACAATTCTATAATATTCAATCAGTTTTGTACTTTACTATAAGTGTAGCATCTGTGAACATTTATATGCAAAATCCACTAAATTAAAACAAACACAAACAACATTCTTTTTGAAAAAAATAATTTCAAATAGTAAAAAATATCTTCATACAAGTTAATTGACCAAGTTGATCAATAGCAGTTTAAAGCCACGTCAGCGCACATGGACCTTGTCACAGCTAGAACAAATTTTCCAAAATACCATAAAGTATAGAACACTAATGTAATTTAGTTGTCTATATTTTCCCAATTGATTTAAGATGGATATAGTTTATCTTATAGTATAAATCAGTTATTCCCTGCACTGGTCTTTTACAAGACTTAATGCTGTATGCTATTTTTAGATAACTAGATTCCTGTCAAATTAACCAAATTTAGAACAGCTTGAAGCAAAAAACAGATCGATATGCCAACCACTCTAAAATAATGTTGATAACATTTGGAAGGATTATTTTAGTTTATTTCTGGAAGTAAAAACATTGTTCTGACGAGATTCGATTTTCTATGCCTCAGTTTTCAAAGTTGATTATCAAACACAATACAAACAACAAGCAATGACCGCTTTCTTTAGGGACGAAATGTAGACTTCCTGAATAGAATTTCTACACAAACAAAGAATAAGAAAATTTCATTTCCTGTCTACAACAACTGGCCATTTCCTACGTTTCCTTCCATGCTGAATGGACTGATATAATTTGTCTATCTGGAATTATTTGTCAATGTCAATTTGCATCTGCTAAATGGACTTTATATGAAGGAAAAAATCACTTGTTCATTTGTTTATATGGTTGTGGATATTAACGAAATTTGGTTATCTACAATAAAAAGATGTAATCGCTTTTGTCATTTCAGTCCCTACTAGATTTAGCTAATGCCTTATATTTCTAAAAACAAATCCACATTTTTTCTTGTGGGAGTTTTTTTTTCATATGGGAAAAAGAAGAACTAATCCATTAGAAACTTGCCATACTTCATGTGCACTCTATAATTTCTTATGAGAAAACAAATATTTTTTCCTGGGAAACATAAATCACATATCTGTAATTCATGTGCGGTCCATAATTTTTGTACAAGATACGTAATGATAAATTTGTCTTGTTAATTTGAGTTGTAAATGGATAAATCTAGTTTAACATAAAATTATTACACATGCTAACAATTTTGTTTACTTCAGATCCATTGTAAGCAATGATTTTAATATGAAATAAATTTTAAAAAAGTTATAATATCAATCTCTGATCTAATTTTCAATTCAAATAGGAATATTTCATGAAAAATTGAAAAACAAGGAGAACCAGATGCTCCGCAGGGCGTAGCTTTATACGACCGCAGAGGTTGAACCCTGAACAGTTGGGGCAAGTATGGACACAACATTCAAGCTGGATTCCGCTCTAAATTTGGATTGTGATTAAATAGTTGACACAGCATAGGTTTCTGACACAGAATGAATGTATTCAAATGAACTTAAAATTTTTGTTTTCTCTTAGAGCAATTCACTATGCTGTTGAATATTAATCCTCTCAAAAAAATGTTTGAAGAAATTTTCTTTTTATTTATGAAATTTCAAATGAGAAAAATTTAACCCAATTTTTTATTCACATCCCCCTTTCCCTTATTCCAAAACTAATTTGAATTAAAATATTCTAATGGAGTTTGCAACAATTACTACTCATTAAAATACATGATGTAAAAAAACTGCTTGTTATCACTGAATGGTAAAGATTATTTAAATTTATCAGTTGGTAGTAAAAAGTGAATATACATTGTATATTGTATATAACAAAGATTTAAGTTGATTCTGGACAAAGAAAGATAACTCCAATTAAAAAAAATTCTTGCAGATATTTCTTGCTTACTATACTGGACAAAGAAAGATAACTCTTAATTAAAAAAAATTTTGCTATTTCACAATATTGTGAAATTAGATATTTCTTGCCATTGCACAATACTGTGCAATTGAAAAGACTTGCTATTGCACAAAACTTAATCTTAATAATAATTTTAGATCCTGATTTGGACCAACTTGAAAACTGGGCCCATAATCAAAAATCTAAGTACATGTTTAGATTCAGCATATCAAAGAGGCCCAAGAATTTAATTTTTGTTAAAATCAAACTTAGTTTAATTTTGGACCCTTTGCACTTTAATTTAGACCAATTTTAAAACTGGACCAAAAATTAAGAATCTACATACACAGTTAGATTTGGCATATCAAAGAACCCCAATTATTCAATTTTTGATGAAATCAAACAATGTTTAATTTTGGACCCCAATTTGGGCCAACTTGAAAACTGGGCCAATAATCAAAAATCTAAGTACATTTTTAGATTCAGCATATCAAAGAACCCCAAGGTTTCAATTTTTGTTAAAATCAAACTAAGTTTAATTTTGGACCCTTTGGACCTTAATGTAGACCAATTTGAAAACGGGACCAAAAATTAAGAATCTACAAACACAGTTAGATTCGGCATATTAAAGAACCCCAACTATTCAATTTTGATGAAATCAAACAAAGTTTAATTTTGGACCCTTTGGGCCCCTTTTTCCTTAACTGTTGGGACCAAAACTTCCAAAATCAATATCAACCTTCCTTTTATAGTCATAAACCTTGTGTTTAAATTTCATAGATTTCTATTTACTTATACTAACGCTATGGTGCGAAAACCAAGAAAAATGCTTATTTGGGTCCCTTTTTGGCCCCTAATTCCTAAACTGTTGGGACCGAAACTCCCAAAATCAATACCAACCTTCCTTTTGTGGTCATAAACATTGTGTTTAAATTTCATTGATTTCTATTTACTTTAACTAAAGTTATTGTGCGAAAACCAAGAATAATGCTTATTTGGGCCCTTTTTTGGCCCCTAATTCCTAAACTGTTGAAAATAAAACTCCCAAAATCAATCCCAACCTTTATTTTGTGGTTATAAACCTTGTGTCAAAATTTCATAGATTTCTATTAACTTAAACTAAAGTTATAGTGCGAAAACCAAGAAAATGCTTATTTGGGCCCTTTTTGGCCCCTAATTCCTAAAATGTTGGGACCAAAACTCACAAAATCAATACCAGCCTTCCTTTTATGGTCATAAACCTTGTGTTAAAATTTCATAGATTTCTATTCACTTTTACTAAAGTTAGAGTGCGAAAACTAAAAGTATTCGGACGACGACGACGACGACGACGACGACGACGACGACGCCAACGTGATAGCAATATACGACGAAATTTTTTCAAAATTTGCGGTCGTATAAAAATCATGAAAAAATTTGATTTTAAATAAATTTGTAAAATAAAAGAATATCCATAAGCATTGTCATATCTTCTAAATAAACACCAAAAAAAATGTTGTAAAAATATTTCAGTGACTAAGGTTACTGTGCAACAAATGCAAATAAACGCAAATAGACGCAGATAAGAATCCTAATCTTACCTTATATCTCTTAAATTCAAAATAGGATCTGATCTAAATCACGTTTTTTAAATCCTTTGTAAAAAAAATATCCTTTTTTTTTTTTAAATTTCAACCTTTAAAATAGCACTTTATTCCTAAACAAAAAGATTATTAAGCTTAAATGATACACTGAATAAACTGTGGTGTATCTATTCCGGAAAAAGTTTTGTACTATGATTACACCTGAAGCATACCTGGACAGGTGAATGTAATATTATTGATCTAACAGCAAACATGACGATTGGTTCCCTCAGGTTATTATAAAAACTTGTTATTAATTTACTATCAAATAGGTCCTGAGTAAACTAATATAGTACTATGGTGTAATAAAATATAGGAATACAAGGGATCAAATCAGAGCACTATGGACTAAGTTACCTAATATAGCATAAATATGATACATTGAAAAGAATAGTATTGTGAAAGTCAATAACCAAAGGCAAAAATCAGGATCTACGACTAATTTACATAAACTGCAATATTGCAATGTCATAGAAGATCAGCTGCATAAGAAAATTGTAAATAGTCATTTTTTTTAGTAAAATTCATAGTGATGATGCATATTTTTTTTATTTTTATTTTTATTTTGGGAACAACAAAGTTCTTTTAACATCTGGGGATATAGAATCTATTTGAAGGAACATGTGATTGTGTGATGTTATTTATGAGTACAATGTACATATTAACTGTATTTCCAGTTACAAAAAATTTAAGCTACAAAACAATATGGAGAACTATGGAAACAAAATAGTTCAAATCAAAATGTATTTGTTACTATGAAATGGAAAGATGATTCCTTAATATTTTTACAGATTTAAATGACTAAATAGACAAATTGTTCAACATGTTTCCTGACATATACTGCATTTTCAAATATGAAGAAATTGTCCAAATATAGATTATATAATCCCACTAGTTCTTTGTTTAATGGATGTACACCTTCTAATAGATATTTTGACATTTTGCATAACTGCATATGATCATTCAAGGTCATTAATGACTAGCTACTTAAGCTATTTCTGTCTCTAAATGACATTAAAAATTCAAATTCAATGACTTCATTTTTTTCTGAAAAATATTAAGAGAAACCAATAAGGTGAAAATGGCATTCCAATGTATAGTGACAAGATAACTATTAGCTTTATAACATATTTTGATAGCCCATTTGTCACCTAACGTACAAAATTTATGTATATAATAAATACTTGTACCTATAAATATAGGTTATTGACAATAGTTAAATCAATGACAGTCATATACAGAGTGGACACACACAGATAAGTATTACAATACCCTGGGTGATAAAGATCAAGCCAATTAAACGCAGACATGACCATAATCAAGACATGACATCATGTGACATACCTTATTATTACTGGATGATTTACATGATCTTATTAGCAACAGCATATATCACCCTAAATCGATACCAAACATAGCAAAGATCTTTAGACTACATTATTTCAAAGCAATTTGGACAAAATTTATCTCTTGTGAATAATAAATAAAGTATAATATTCCTTTTACAACATAATTCCATAATCTATTAATGAAATGTTTCAATACACAACTGGACTTTTAGTACATCTACCAGTTAAATTTCTAAAAATTTAAGACGAAAAACAGAATTTTTGCCTCACTAAAGTTATACCATCAGGAACACAAGTCCTTCACATTCATTTTGGTTAATGGAATAATAACTGTCACAAGTCATTCTGCAAACATTTCACAGAAAGCTATCAGAAAAATCTATGAGAAAATACTGGACATGTGGGATTTCCTCAACTTTTCTAACAGAGACCTTGTCCAAAATAGGAGAGAGAGAGAGAGAGAGATATGGAAAGCAAAACCTTTTAAATAAATTTGAAAAGTACCAATAAAATGCCATATGGACTAATTTAGACCCAGAAAGACACAACATCATGCTATGGTATTAAAGTTATAATGATCTTTCTGCTACACTTGACATTAGAATTCTACATAATCAAAACATAGACTATAAATAGGATTAAGTTTAAGTAGTGTAAACTAAGAAGATTATATGGTCTAAAAATTAACAATGTGTGAATATGACAGAGGTCTGGAGGTCAAAAGGTCTTTTTATCTAGAAAATCGCCAGAAATACCATATAATTTCATGGTAGACTGAATAGGATTTTCAGTATGAAATGAGTTATGATAAATATGCAGTCCATTTCATCAGGCTGGTCATTGAAATCTATTGAGATGCTTAAAGGATCGTGAAATAGCTGTAGCAAGGTTTCAATAGAGCATTTAATCCTAATCTGATAAAGGATAAGTATAAAGAGTAAGTGATTAACACCTGTATAGCTATATTTAGGTGTTGGAAAATATGAAAATGCTTCTAGCAAAAACTAACACCTCCTGCTCGTACAAGGCACAGCAATAAAAAAATCAAGACAAATGTTATATTCAAAACACAAGTCAAGTGTCAAGCATTTTGGAAAACTGATAAAAAGTCCATAAAACACTAGATAACTTAAGCAAAACAAACAAAATCTTGAGAATGTCCTGGGGTGCTCAGACAGGGTAAACGGTTGTTAGATATGATGGTTCATGTATCTTAGTTTGGCCAGCACATTCTTTATGCATAATACATGTAATAGTAAAGTTCATACAGATGACATAAAAAAATATCTTTACTTAAAGATACTAAATGTATTGGCAAAAATATTAAGCTTCCATAACTAAACATTTCATCCTGAAGCAGCTATTGTGTGGCATATTTATTGTTAAAGCCATAAAAAATGGTGAACTGATCCAGAGCACATAATATTTACTTCAAACAACATTTTAATTATTGACAGTGATTTTATCTATATTTTACTACTTTTATTCAGAAATTAATGTACAAAACATCTTACCAAATATGACAGACACTTTAGTCCTACATGGATGAGGTATTTGGAGATATGATTTATTGACAAGAGGAGATAAAAAGGTGTCTTCAGGGTTAGGAGGGTCAGAGACAATACAAATATGATAAAACTGACAAGTTTGTAAAACCTTGGGCACTTGATAACACTTTAATAATATTTGTCTGTGTATTCTTCAGACTACAATTAAGGCTTTCTTAAAACAAAATGTGTACTTATATTATCTTTCCAGAGTTTATCTGAAAGATAATATCAACCTGTTCATATTTGAAACAATGGTGTTTTCCCTATCAAGCTGTATTTCTATTCTTTGAATATGAAATAAGAAAAATACAGGTATATACATGTACAAAAAAACATCTTTTTTATCATTTCAAACTATCAACTTTTATAATAACAACAAAACATTATGACCACAAACTAAAACAATATTAACACCTCAGCATTTAAAAGAGAAAACACATTTTGGGGCTTATATCACTGTTTACAAACATTTGTAAGATACAGTTTCTATACCAATTTGTTCCTAAATATTGCATTTTACTATAGTATCAAAAATATTTGTTGTAATTTTAAAATTTCAAAGGAATTCTAAGGCTGACATAGTTGTATAATTGTTAAGGAACAAGTCAACAACACTCCAAAATGAAACATTAGAAAATCTGAAAAACAATCAGACCATCTAATGTAACAAAATCTTTCCCTTATTCATTTACACAATGAAGTACACTTCAAGAAACTGAAAAGTTCATTTAAAACAGAAACAGTTTGCTCTGAACCAACAATCTACCCTTTGTTGCCGATATAAAAGTTCAATGCAGATTAAAATCATGATAGGGTTAAAGTATGGGTCAACATGTGTAAATGTTTCTCATTTTAACTGAAGAAATATAAAATTGTTAAATTGTTTGCTTAGAAATCAAAATAATATTATAACAAATTTAGTGGGCATTCTCATGAATTTCAAAATACTTGAAATTTGTAGAAAATTCAGTACTGTTATTTCATAGGTCTTTGTAAGTATTTTAATTGTTTCATGTATTGTACACAACAAAAAGGAGAAAAACATTTGGCTTGCCATGAAAATGCAAAAATTACCACTCCATATATATAACCAGATAACTGTACTTTCATAAAAGTTTGCTTTATATCTTACAAGTCTAAAAGGTAGAGAGAATTTGAAGTACATTGAAATAGGTCTAAAACAACATTTTTAAATATGAAGTAGTGTTTTGATACTTTTAACTAAATAGGAATAACAATATTTATCTGTACAATCATATAACAATCATAGGTGTGGTCTTTTAACAAAGTCAATTTCAAAAGACTAACAAAGCAATAAAAATTTGTCACTGTTTAAATAATTTGTCCTTTTAAATTAAGTCTTTAAATGTTTTAAATGTTTTAAAGAGATTGCCATTAATCATAGGTAAAAAAAAATACAATGACACAACCAAGAATGTTACATAGATGACATTTTATTGTACTTATATGTACTATCTATTACATTAATGCACAAAAGGGATAACAGAAATAAAAACAAAACATGTGATAGAAGAATATACAACACAAAACGCCTGCATCTGACTCTTCCAAAAAAAACAGACATACAAACAAAGACAAATTACATTGGACAAGGCACAATATGTATACTAAAACCTAAAAGAAATACTTTTCAGCATTTTAAAACATTTACAATTGTGAATATCATAAAAAGCACATTACAGAAACTGTGCATGGACATTGTGATTACCAATTATCTTTGAGCTATGGCTTACTCAACTTTAATAAATTATATAACATGGTGTATCATGCTGACAAATTTTCAGAAATCTTTGATTTGCAGAATGGGAGTTAATTGGGACACCAATTACAAAACTTCCTCTGTTTTGTGGTTTCTGAGAAAAGTAGGACCCGAAATTTAGGTGATAGATTGAAACATGGATAGATGTAAAGCAGTATACCCTCTAAAGTGGGGTTATAAATGAAGCTTTAAACAAAATTTTATATATGTATAGATGAAGAAGAAGATATACTAATGATGTTGCAAAGTAGTTCAAAAGTAGTTTTCCAATCACCAAAAAATCTCAAACAAAGCCTTCTCAAAAGTTTAATAATTGTACCTGAGAGACAATTCAACATGACAGTTTAAATTTATATTATTAAATATCAAGCACCAATTAAACAGATAAACTAAATACTTAAAGGTTAAAACAAACATCAAATATATACAAGTCAATCTATATGTTGTCCAATAACTCCATTTATATATCTATACTGTGACAAGTGAACCCTGACACAAACACCATATGCATACAAAACATTTCCACGTTTCTTAAACGATTGTTTCTAAAGTATATAAAAATAACCACAAGACAATTATAAAATGAATATTATAATTGACAGGAAATGAAATGAACATCATACCTTTTAAATATGAGAGCAAGCGTAACACGTCCCTTGTAGATCATATCCTTAAGTAACAGAATCGGTATAAAAATGTAAAATGATAATCGCTATACTCAAAAGAAAAGTCACTGGAGCATGAAAAAGATTTAACTTCCAACCTGTGACTACAAATAAAACATAACAAGCATGAATAAGTATGTAGACTTGAGTAGGATGCGGAAAAAATGAGAATGTTACGTGTAGTTCTCAATCGATCAATTGTTAACTGATCTATTTTCTGAAGTTAGATATTTGTAAAGAGTTATAATGATCTTGTACTCTTTATCTGTCTGGGGCTTTAATCATTATTTCTTTTAAAAGAAAACCTTGACTCAAAAACAAAAGGTCCTAAAAACAGATTGACACTGGCATAAACTTTTAACTTATAACAAACAATTGCCTTTCTAGTATGAGAAAGCAAACTAAAACATATGTGAAAGGTCAAGATAAAATCAAATTTTCATGACCTTGAAAAATTCAGCACCAAAGAATTTATTTGCATTGAAATCCAAAATATCGTGCTCAAAATTTTCAAATTCATATACAATCCATTTATGAACATATTACGGTAATTATATTTAAATGTATCACCCGTTATTGATGGAAAGTTTGTTGGAATAACTTGAGGAGTGGCATCTTTTAAATATAAAAGCTTGATGGTTCAATTAACTTCCATAAAATGAGAAAATCTATTATTTGAAGGATGGTGGGTTTAAATCTATACATAGTTGAACAAAAACTTGGAAAACTCACTTTAGGAGTAACACTAGTTTTGATCATACTTGTTTTCTTATGATAAATCACTTTCTGTGTTAAGTAACTTAGAAGAATCTGATATTCACCATTTATGAATTATTCCCAAATATATATAAGATGTGGTATGAGTGCTAATGAGACAACTCTCAATCCAAATCCAATTTGTTAAAGTAAACCATTATAGGTCAAAGTACGGTCTTCAACATAGAGCCTTGGCTCACACCAAACAGCAAGCTATAGAGGGCCCCAAAAGTGTTGCAATTCAAAGGTGATATCTTATGACTGTAATAGTGTAAGCTTTCAGTACCATAATTCCATTCTGAGTTCACAAATTAAAAATATATATAACCATTTTAGAAAAATTTCACCTCTCCTCGATCCACATCAGGTATTTTCCCCTGTAATTACAATTTTTTTCCCTTTTCATGTAGGCATACGAGCCAGAATAAGTGACTATATATAGATTGGACAAGATACAAATTAGGCTTACCGTTATCATACATAAAATCCCATATGAATAAACCGGAGTAATCACTATCGGAAAACAATTGCACTGTGTTCTTTATGGCATACAAATATCTTTTCAAAATATGATTTAAATTAAAAAGTCTCCCTGAGTAAAATTCAGTTGATAGTAGTTTTTGTGATAACCTTTAGAAAGTTTGATCGGTTAGTTCATTTATTTAGTATTGTGTATTGATTTTATCGCTGTAAGTTAGCAGCAGGCTGGAAACAGCTTGTATCGACTCTCTCTAAGGAGACGCTATATAATCCTTCAAGCTTAACATCTAATTCTTCTTTACTTACATTGAAAAAAAACATATATATCCCTGGCATTTAAGAGATATTGATTTATAAAAGAGTCATTTACAAATTAGTTTTTAAGCAATCAAAAGTTTGGTTTTTTTTCAAATCCATTCAGAATTTAAAGAAGTTCCCTTAAATCCAATCACTTTAAGACAGACAGATAACTTTCCTAGAAGGACATGGAAGTTGTCGAAGGATTTTTGTTTTTAAGTAATACAAAAGTTCCTTTTCCATTCAGAAGTCAAAGATTGCATTTCAATCACTTTAAGACGGATATTAACTTTCTGAGAAGAACAAGGAACCATGTTTGCTATTTATTACATTAATATATAGTCTGCTTTGACATAATTCTAACCCCTAAATAGATATTTACATGTAAATACATATCATTATATAACATGAAAAAAATCACATAAAATGTCCTCTAGGCAAGCCCTGACATCTTACACATTGGTATACATGAACTCAGTTATAAATATAGTTATAAAATTTTCCATCAAAAGAATCCCAAAATATGTACATATATCAGTACATGTGGTAAATTTCATCAGAGTTGATGAACAGTCCACTGTAAATTCATATGTTTTTTTATGGAATGAGGAAAAAAGTATTTTCATGGATATTTGAATTCATGGTTTTGCCTGGAAAGTCTGCATGCAGGCATATGGAAAATGTCTAAACACTTAAATTCATGCTTAACCTGTGCCCACAAAATTCAAGGTAATAGATATTCCACAAATAGTCATGAATGCACAGTATTAAATTTATGCCACAGCAACTTTTCTTTTGACAAATGGCATTTTAAAATATATATAAATAAAAAGAAGATTGCCAATGAGACAACTCTCCACAAGAGACCGAATGAAACAGAAATCAACAACTATAGGTCACCAATGAGCAAAGCCCATACTGCATAGTCAGCTATAAAAGGCACAAAATGACACATGTCAAACAATTCAAATTAGAAAACTAAAGGCCTTATTTATATGAATGATTTATTTCAATAAAGTTAACTTGATTAAATCTACATATCTAGTTGTTCTTTCCACAGAATATTTTTTTCGTTACATCAAAAAGGGTGTCTTTACCAAGGCTTCAAAAATTTCCTGACGACAGCAGGACATTTTACAAAGAAATATTTTTGATGGTCAATGATCAGCTGGATTCTTAAATGTAACTGGAAGGATGCATAAGATATATGTGTCTAAGAGTCACTCTTTACATATATGACAGCATCAAAGTATCGTATGTCCATGCCTGGCCCTTTTGTTGACTTCCTATTCAATGATGTCCATGCTGTCACATTAAACAGATCCATGATGTGACGTACTTATAGACATTAATCCTTATATAAATCATCAAATGCAGTCTTATAAACTATAAATAATGTTAATTACTATGCTATACTGGACAAATTGGTCAATATATATTCTTTATTACTGGTCAGTTTACTGTTTTTCCAGGTGTTTACATGAATGAACATCTAAAATTACCATAACAATATTTATGATTGCTATATGACAAAAAGTAAGTACAAAGTTCACGAGAACACAAAAGACATACAAAGGAAAATAAAATACAGCTTATAAAATTTTGAAGGGAAATGAGACAACAATCCGACCAAAGAGCAGAAAACAGTCAGGTCACCAATGGGTATTCAGCACAACATGAAAATTCAGCACATGGAGGCAAGCTTCAGCTGGTTATAGAAAACAAAATATATATTCAAGTGATTACTGTAAATAAATTCAGAAATTATTGCATGCATTAATTACTGCGATTTTTTAGGAATTTACAAAAATGCAAGATTTACTATTCTGATTTCAGGAAAACCTGCAAACTGATAAATGTAACAGGTATCAGAATGCAAGTTCTTATTTCTGCAATACTCAACCACTTGCATCATTTGTATCAATAAAAGCATTGTAATAATTTCTGAAATTACAGTATTTAACAATGTAATTCAACCCAAAACAACATTAAAGCAAGACACTGCCAATTAAAAGCATTCAACTATCTCTATCAAGAAATCTAGTGAAAAAACGGACCTCCTTTTTAAAACAATATTCTGTGACAAAAAAATTGATAAAAATAGAACAAAATTGATACCTGATGAGAAATTCCCACTCTTCTTTTCAACAGTTCATCAGTACAGAATGAAAAGTGGAAGGATTTAGTAGTTACCATCTGTTCCCACAAAGTAGCTTAAACCTAATCTCTCGTTAACCAAATATATCCATTTAACACTTATTAATGATATAACATGGATCAGTCAAATAATATTTACATTTACAAAATCCCACCATTTTGTTTTGTATTCAGCAGACGTCTTTGAAGACCACTTTTGTCAAAAATTGCTGGAATGATTTCGCAAAACTATAACTTCATTAAAATAACTTAAGTGTTTTTCAAGTACAATAAGAACAACTCTTAACAAAGATTCGCATGGAAAATTTATAAAGTAACAATGCTTCTTAAACTGGTAAAATTTTGTATGGCATTTATGTCTGTTGCCATGGAATCAATGAAAGGTAACATTTATTGCACAGTGCGCTTTCAGAAACCTTTCTAGAATTAGAAAGACTATTCATGTTCAATTTATAGAAAATTTGACCCAAAACACATTAAAGCCTATACATCTCAATTAACCGTATTTTCATTCTCTGCAGTATTTGAATGAACGATTTAACGGAAATCTTGAGGGATTCTTAGAACTACTGTGGCAGATATCTTACTCCTGAAGGAAACTGATTGTTGCTTTACATTTAGATGAGTGATCAATATTTCATTGAAAAGACAGGATTTCCTGTGCTTTTCAAAGAAAAAAAACTTTTATCACAGAAACTTGCTACAGACTTATGCCAATCACTGCCTATTTTTACTTCAGATGGAGTAAAAAAGGACAAACTTCTTAATCAAGACATCTTTCATACAAAAATTATCATGAATAGCACTATTATTTAAAAGACTTTTTTATTCAATATTTAAAAGAAAATGGCAGATGGACTAATCATTTGTAAATCAAATAACTAAAAAGATATTAAAGTAGTAAAAATTTAAACAAAACAAATCATAATAAATATATATTTTCACAGCTAATTTTTGTTAAAAATGTAATTTACAAAATTGACAATGTAACAATTATCATTGAAATATTTGACAAAGTATCGTTGCATTATATTCTCTAAGGGGATAAACTGCACCGATAAAATCCTCAATGGTGCCATTTCAACTGAAAGCAAGTTATTTCTGATGCAGTTCTGCATGCATTTGAAAGTCAGATATAATCAATTATTATCAAAATTGTAAAGAATCTAATTTCAATCACGTAGTATTATATAACATCAGAGACGACATTAATAAACAGGTTCATATGACAAAGAAAACTTGAATTACTAACCGTGCACAAAAAGAACAAACAACATGTGATCAAATTCTGGAAGGAGCCAACTGAGACATATCTGTATTATTTCAACAGTGCAAGCAACAGACTGCAGACGACATATGGAAAGTACTGTTGGAACACTAATGAAAAGATTTTCTTTAATTCACTGTTATTGTTGAATAATAACCTGCATTTTTAATTCAAATTATGCTACAAGAACGATAGCATGAGTAACCAGTACATGACTGGTTTCCCATGCTATTTTTGATGCATTTCTCTATAGACATGTATACATTGTAGTCACCAGTTGATTGCTATAGACTGTTGACCTCTAAATATCATTTGATTTTCGTGTCTTTGGGTTGCTGGTTCATCTATATAAAGCCCACATCACTTCTTTTTCATACAATAAGACAATTGCTTGTCCACAAAATTAGATTTTCTGTCAGTGAACCAATTACATATATTTTACTGACAGCAAGGTAATTATAGAGGTCAAGGTCTTTGCAGGTACATGTACATGTATAAATATGCTGATCAAAGAAAACAATAGACCAGGAACTAATTATTCTAAGCAACTGTCATGACTGATGTGCTGAATAAGGGACATTGGATTAATTAAATAAAATAGTTCAAAGCATCAACATTCACTTGATTTTGACTTTTGTTTTAACTGAGTATCTTACTCAGAATTCAGATTATGACTATTTATACATGTACCATATCTGATTGTTTCAGCCAAAATGATTGTGAGACTTCAGAACCAATTTGCAGCTTTCAAATGCATATGCATATTATTGAAGGTTACTTCTGTTGAACATTATATAAATAAAAAGATGTGGTGCGGATTCCAATGAGAAAACTCTCCAAAAGAGACCAAATGCTGTAGAAGTTAACAACTAAGCCTACATTTCTTATTTAAAATTCAATGAGGAAAATAGCATAAACAACAGGCAAATGACTTACACGTGTTGTATTGAACAAACAAAATGGATTCTTGTCACAAAACAAATCACACATGTGTTAGCAAAAGAACAATGACAATAACCTTCAAGGTGCTTACAGGTATGAACACCCTGAACAAAGGAAGTGACAGACAGACAGTTTCTCCATCAAAGCAGCTAATATTGGCTAATGAGCCGAACAAACAAAATAAGTCGGTAGTAGGAAATATTTCAAAGCAACACTTCTGTAATTTACCCCATTCTCTCATCTAGCTTATCGATAATATACAATGCAATGATTAAGAGTGCCATTTCAGTGAGAACAATGTGAGATTCAAAGTCAATTACATAGATTTAGATTATATATGTTCTTTTCAAAGCAACACTTCTGTTATTTACCCCATTCTCTCATCTAGCTTATCGATAATATACAGTGCATTGATTAAGAGTGCCATTTCAGTGAGAACAATGTGAGATTCAAAGTCAATTACATAGATTTAGATTATATATGTTCTTTTCAAAGCAACACTTCTGTTATTTACCCCATTTTCTCATCTAGCTTATCGATAATATACAAGGCGTTGATTAAGAGAATCTTTCAGTGAGAACCATGTGAGATTCTAAATCAATTAAATAGCTTTAAATTACATATGTATGTTTCTGCAAGGCAAAGCATATTGCATGTGTTGACTCACTTTGATCAAGAGAAACTGACCTTTCTGACAGCGTGTCTGCATGTAATCCAGAACTTTGATCAACGACATGAAAATCCAGAAGTTTGATCTAATGAATCGATTTCATAATCTGAATGTTAATTTCAATCAAATTACACTAACAAACATTATATGTCCTCCTACATTGACATCCTACTCTATGTGTATTACGTGTATTTTGTATTTCCTACCTACATTAACGAGCGTTTTACCTGTCACTGATCAATCATCATTGTGACAATTAATATATAACATCACAATTAAAACATTTGTCAAAGTGAAAAGGACAAGATTTTTAAATTAAAACTTCATTTTTTTTTCAAAGCTTAAAATCAACATGTTTCGTAACATGTATTTTTTTTTACATGTACTTATATTGTCTTGATCATTACGTGTTCTTTACGGTAAATACATGTAGTGTATCATTAAAATACTATATAAAATGTTATGTACATACATATTTTCATATGAATAAACGTTGTTCATGTTAAGCCTGAAATTAATTTTCCTTTAAACTTATACCCTTCGGTTGAAAAAAAATGGCTAATTTATTACTGAATTTTAATAAAAGTTCTTATGCATGTGAACCTTTCAGACAGATGCATGATATTTTATTACATACTTTAAAATTTGCATTAAGGTTAAAACTCATTTCCTAAATTGAAAATTTATTGCCAGGCTCAACTCTGATTTTATTTTGAAAAAGTAATTTAGATTGCACAGTTTGGTCTAAATGAATTTCAAATGCAAATTTTGCTTTACTAGAATCAGTATTGGAAAATCTATTGCACAAATATTATATAATAAAATAGGAAAATTGACTTGAACCTATTCACCTGGTGGGATATTGAATGCGCCGTAAGGTAAAAATGGGTGATGAAATACAGAATATCATATTTTCTCATCGTTGATTATGAAACTAGATCTTGTGTTTCTTTGAATACTAAACGGTGTCACTGTTCAATTGTTAATACTGAATCTTTTTATTTATGATGTCTAAATCATTTCCGTCTTCTCCAGTCTAGCTATGTTCTACAGCCCACAAGCTATTCTTTTTAGTTTTTTTCCGCTGAATATCCGGTAGAATGAAGTGAAGACACTGTCAAACAATAAATGTATCGTATTTCAAGAAAATGGTAATTCTTTCTGGCATCTTTTTTCTAAATCCAAGTGGATTCAAGACTTTGATTTGTCAAGTAATGTTGTGGTTAAACAAAATGGCATGAAGTCATAAGAAAATAAACACTTTCATGTAAAGACTGAAGATTAAAGATTTGACAGTCAAAAAAAATATAGATTGCAGGAAAATAAAAGAATATGTTTCAATTCAAAATTTGTTGTTTTCTAAAAAAAAAATTATCAATTAGCATCCTTTAATTCAATGTCTGTGAAAACATAGCTCTATTTCAAAATCTTATCTTACAATATACATAAATTTATGACCAAAAAAAAAACAACAAAAAAAAACATGATTAATCTACATTCCTTTTAAACAATATACAAAATTTATTGTATATATATGTGTAGGAGAATGAACTTCAACTACATCAAAAATAACAATAACCCAACACCATGTTTACAACTTTCATCAATATATTTGGTCCAGTAAAAAATATTTTTGATTTATACATCTAATGGATAATATGTTTAACCTCAAGCCACTAAAATCTCATCAAGCCATTAATAGTCTACTTAACTCATATTTTTTTCTGAAATATCACTCACATCAAAGCATTCTTTTATCTATTCTTAAAATGTTTTGTAAAAGTTTGGTCATGCTGATCATTTTTATATTTTTTTTAAAGTGCTACTTAAGTATGCAATTTTTTAAGTACATTAAAAATGTAAAAACATGAAAAGTTTTTACAAGTCAAAAGCTATAAGACAGATAGACTTACTTCCCTTTAGTTTTTATTTGAATTACTTCCCTTTTCCCACTCAACTTTTCCTCTAAAAAAGAATAAAAGTAAACACTTTGTTTTGACCTCTTAAAGTTATGGATACCAGCTGGTAATCTATATAAAGTCAATGTTATGTCAACCCTCACCAGTATACTTAAATGTCTTTTTTTCTTAAATAACCATGAAATCAAAGCCTGTCTTTTTCTGTCTTTATAATCATTTTAGAACATTTAAAATATACAAAAAAAAAAAAATTTAATCTGAAAACAAATCAGAAGCTACAAGACAGTTTGACTTATTTCCCTTCCTTTTTTAATTTGAATTACTTCCCTTTTCCCATCTAAGTATATGTTGTATGATTGCCAATGAGACAACTTCCCACAAGATAACTATTTCTCTCAAAATTAATATTGTTTTCATAAACAAGGTCTCTGCATTAAAAAAAATCTTCAAATTGCCTGGATTTGTCTGAAATATTTCTAATAAAATTCAGAAACTAAATGATTGAAAGTTATTCTAAAGTTTGTATACCAGAATGCAAATTACATAAATTGATAATGGTGACAATAAGGGTGATTTGGCTTCATATGAGCTATAGATATCTACAACCCCTTTTTAAATAAAAAACCTAAGTTTTTTTTTGGCTATCTCTCTACTAATTCTCACAAAGTCATGAAAAAAGGTTAAAGATGCAAAATAATGAAAATGAAAAAAACAAAACAAAAAAAAACATTTGCTGATTATAAAAAGATGATATTTTAACAAGAATGTGTCCTCAGTACACATATGCCCCACTTGCACTATCATTTTATATGTTCAGTGGACCATTAATTAGGGTCAAAACTCTTATTTGGCATTAAAATGAGAAAGATCAGATAAGGAACATGTGTACTAAGTATAAATGGATTGAACTTCAACTTCATAAAAAACTACTTTGACCAACAACTTTAACCTGAAGCAGGACAAACAGACATACCGAGACTAATAAACAGACAGATGGAAGAATGGACATACAGCTTACAGACCAGAAAATATAATGCCCCTCTACTATCGTAGGTGGGCCATAAAAACAATTTATAATACAGGTAAATAAAAGATAAATTCAAAATGAACTTTAAATAAAACATTTTTAAAACATAAAGAGAAATACCTTCAGATACTTGTCTAGTACATGTAGTAATTTGTATACCTTTAAAATTTTGTCAAAGACTTGCTAGCAAAATAACAGAGCCTATTTTTATATATCTAAGATCAAGTCATTTCAGAATATCTATACACTAAAAGCAAAAGATCAGTGAAATATATAATTATATCTAACAACCATAATAGAGTCTTTATAATTTGATTATATCACTTTAGAAATTACATTTCTAGACTAAATGTCTTTAAAAAAATCAGAAATCTTTGGAATCTTCTTTGCTGCATTTACATGCACTTTGCATTTGTGAAACAATCTTTTATATTATTATTTTTCACAAGCATAACATTGGATTAAGCATTTAATAATGCATGAAAATTTGAAGGAACACTGGTTACTGGTAAAAATTCAGTGAAATAGCTAGGTGATTTGCTTATTTTCTATTCTATTCTATTCTATACTCGTAAATGATTTACAGAAATGTACGTAATGTAAAATGAGGATTGGATATTTTGGAATTTCTTAAAATTCATAGTTTTAACATGAAATGAATTGAATGCCTATTTTTGAGAAATTACTCCCAAGAAAGGATGGGTTATTTCCCTTTGCATAAAATCTGGTTACCTCCCTTTGCCCATTCGGTCCAACTTACCTGATGAATTTGCAGTAAATGTAGAACTTCTTCATCGTTGGTATTTGAGTGGAGTGTTAGCGAAAATAACTTTTGTTCAACTTCATCAAGCCATTGAGCCAATGATTTTAGATCCATTTGCATGTCTGAAAAAAGTAAAAAAGATTTACAATTACAGAGGATCTTTTCTTTACTGTGAATTTATCTATATTTTTGGGGTACCAATTTCAAGAGTATTTAGGGAAAATTATTCTTATAATGGATATTTCATTTACTGGTTTTGCCAATGTTTTTGTTTATGCCTATGTAAATTGGTTCCTTGATTATAATATCAATATATTGTTTACCAACTTCAAATATACAAACCTTAGAGAAAATTGACATCCCATTAATTAATAAAGAATCAACTGCAGTATTTTTACACTGAATAGAAAAAAAATAATTATAGTGCTTTATCATGGATGAAATAGACTGCAAATCATTAAAAGATCCAAGTCACAAAACCATGTGTCTATAAACAAAGCTCAGCCATAACAAAGTAGTTTGTTATCATAAAAACAGAAAAGAACTGCAGAGCGCTACTGTATTCACAATTTTTATCAGAGTAATATATCTACATAAAATAGATTCATCTACACTGTAAAAGGAAGAGTAAAATTGATTTCTTGTATTGGCTTGATCTTGATAATATTATGAAATCACATATTATTTGTTATTATTTCATCGCCAATTATTAATCATTTGAAGCTAGGAATCTATCCCATAATGGTAGAGACTTGATTGTATAATATTAGCGCTACACCTATTGATTGTGTAATCGTAAACAATCTATGTAATTGTACAGAGACATCGATAGATCGTTATTACCTGCTATCATGCAATCAGTGTTTCTACTTATATCTTTACAGGAAACAGTTTCCTCGACCACCTTCCACTGCTGGTGAAGGTGTTGTAGGCATGGGGTTACCTCCTCTTTAAACCCCGGGTGGCGCTCCACTAGCTGCTGGGCGTAGTCATTGATGAGGCGAAGTCTGGGAGATTGGTTCAAAAGTTCTTCTTGATCCTTCTGTTAAAAAGAAGAAAGCAGCACTTTATATGTAATCGAATTATTCATAAACTCTTCAATATGCAATTAAAATTGATTTTTTGGCATAAATAATGCAATTTAGGGCTATATAACTGAGATGTCAATCAATACTGCACTGTTAATTGAATAATGATACATGCAATTTTTGCATTAGGTTTTTGCAATTTTTTATGTGGGAAAATAATTTTACAGGAATACTTGCATAGATTAATGGCACAGCTTATTGTTGATAAAACAAATTAGATTATTAAATTAAACCTTTTTAAAAGGGAATACAAATGTTCTCAATAAATTAAAACTGGAATAACTTAAAAAATTCACAAGATTTTGCTTGTTGCTGCAGTCAGTTTTTATGGCAGCAATGACTTTTCTTAAAGAGTCTTGATTAAGATATTTTTGAAAACATTTTGGCTGAGGACTATTCCAGAAATAATGAATGTTGAGAGGGGAGGAGGAGTCAAAAAGCACTTTTTTATACCACACCATGCATTAGATTATAATTGAATATCTCATATAATTGTTATAAGGCTATCCATCAAATTTTAATACAGGTGCCTTGTTTTCAGGGTAAATTCAAAGGAATGTACTGCTCCCAAAATAAAATGATGTAATATGTATGACACATAAGAGCACAAAAAAAAATTATTTAGGTTTAATCATGAAATTAAAAGATAATGACCACAAGAATATAAACACAACAAAAATATGTCCTAAAAGTTTCATCCATCAACATGACAAAAACTCTTGACACATAAACACAAAATGACAAAATAAATCACTCTGTTATATAATTTGTGTTATGTAATGAATTATTTTTTTGGCACTGAATCATTAGTGTATTGATTTTTAGATGCACAGACATTCCTGGTTCAAGGAGAGCCATAACACAGCATTCTTGAAAATTTAATGTTACTATAAAATCAGGAAATTTCATATCACTGATCAGCAGTAGATATAAAATGTATCATTTACGTTCAATATGTTTCTGAATGTTCATGATAATAATTTGCTTTTTGGGATATTATATTTTTATTTTTATCAAAAATATTGTAATTAGCATACATGGATATCCCAAGCAAAAACATGTTTGCATAAAAGAATGCATGATCATAAATTTCATGTCATTGGGATTACTAAAGAGTACATGTTTTGCATTATTAAGATAATAATTATATTATCTTAATGTAAGAGGATAAATAGATGAAAAACAGCAGTGAGCATGGAAATAAAAGTTTCCTAGCATTTCAACATGCTTACAACATATGTCTATATAAAGAAGAAGATGTGGTATGATTGCCAATGAGACAACTCTCCACATGAGAACAAATGATAGTTAAATGAACAACTATCCTACTATAGGTCACTGTACAGCCTTAAACAATGAGCAAAGCCCATACCACTTACTTAGCTGTACAAGACCCCGAAACAACAAAGTAAAACCAAGAATACTAATGGTCTAATTGTTTGTCCTGGAGCAGACCCTTGCTTAATAATGAACCAAACAAAGTATAGACAACATATATTAAATGAGGATAAAAAGAGAAGAAGTGTATAAGTCTATTATACAGAGCTATGAAATTTGCAATGATAGATCAGAAGCCACAATAAGAAAATCAAAGTAACAGGATGCTGCCATAAAATGATCATGTAATATCATTGAGTCACACTTTTTTTTGTCTGCCATGGCATTGTCAGTTTGCGTTTGAATGTACATGTTGATATACTTCCCCTCTCTTTTTCAAAATGCATAAAATTTGAGCCAGTACCTAAAATACCTTCCAGTACTAACAGACATTTTGATAATGAAAAGAACCAGGTAATAGACAGATTGCAATGCATCATGTCACAGTAATGGCTGCAACTGCTTAGATTATAATAAGAGTAATGAAAATATTCCCTGCATAAATTTTACCTTGATAGAAGATTAGAATCATCAGCAATAAATATGCAAAAATAAAAACCTCATGAATAACTTTGGTCATTAAAATTGTAAAATCTACTAAGGATGGACCACTTACTAGCAACAGCAGTTAAAAAGTTTATATTGTTATTGTTTGCCATTTGAATACAGTCAAGACTGAAATAAAGTGCATCTAGCCATTATCACAAGTTTCTATTTCACTCTTTCTAGAAATAAATTAACACATATATGTAATAAAACCATGAAAACCATTGAGCCAACAAAGTTAATGGGGAGAGACTGACAAATTTTTATTGATGTTTGAATGTGGTTTTCTTTTCAATATTGAAAGTAATTATCTTTATTTAGGACATTGATAAATGGCTATATTTGGTAAGACTTGACAATGATGCGTTCAACTGTTTCATCCATGAAAATAATAGTTTGAATGTGTGTTTTTTTTCAATACTTATAGTAGTTATCTTTTATTCAGGACGTTGATAAATGGCTATATATGGTGAAACTTGACAATGATGCATTCAACTGTATGAAGCCATCATCCATGGAAATAATAGTTTGAATGTGGGTTTTTTTTTCAATATTTATATTAATTATCTTCATTTCGGACATTTATAAATGGCTATATATGGTAAAACTTGACAATGATGCATTCAACTGTTCAAAGCCATCATCCATGAAAATAATAGTAATTAAAAACGTACACCAGTGTTTAAAATAAGATGAGAGTGCCATGGATACAGGTTTAAAAGTTCAAGTATGATTTACAATGTATAAACTTGGCATAACCCTGCAGCCATCATAATAAATCAGATTAAAAAATGTGATATCTAATTCATCATGTTTTCATATTCTTAATAACACAGTAAATAAATACATAATCCTTTGTCAAAACTTGCCAATTATTATAAAACCTTATAAGTATCATCAAAGGACTGTGAAATGTAATACCAACAAACCAAGTCAACCCTAGTTCATCTTTACTTTAAGAATTGGAAGGTGTTCAATTATCAGTAAAATTTCACACAAAACATTGTGACCTTATGTATAACACATGTACTACGAAGATTACACATTTTAAAGTATACATTTTAATAGTAGAAAATGGTGGCTCCTCTATTATTATAATATCCGCCTGAAGAAAGAGTTCTTGCTCAATTTTATACACTATACATATATAGCAGATTGAATTCGGTCACTCATAAGAATGAAGACTTTCTCTACATTGACCCAAATTTGTCATTGGATCACCTTCAAATGTGTGAAAAACAATCCTTTTTAACTGTGATGTCAAATGTTTTCGGTTGTGACCTTAAAAAATCATGAGAAAAACTTTTCTTTTTCTTCAATGTGAGACTATAACTTGAAATAGGTGTATAATAAAGGCCGATTTTCTCTGGATAAGGAGTACACAGATATACTTGATAATTTAGTGCTTTTGTAAAATATTTGAAGAATAGTGACAATCATCCTATTGGCAGAGACTATTAACACTCGGATGGGGACGATAAATGGCTGACCCGTGTTAAGAGACACATTAAAGACACCCTTGTAGATTTCGAAAAAGAGTAGGCTAATGCCGCAACAAGGCAGCACTCGCACCAGCAAAGTGGAAAGGGATTAATATAAGTTGTAAAACTTGTTTCCCAATCCACTATAAATAAATATGTTTAAACTAAACTAAACTATTAATACAATTTTCCAGATATATATAAGGCATTCAGTCCATGTTTCATAGATTTCCGGTTAAGAAATTCCAAATACAAGTGTAATACCATTTGCATAAATGAAGGCTTTTTCAATTGTGATTGTATAATATTCAAAAATTATTGAAAATAAAGAAAGTACCATGTGCTTTTTTTCTACTGAGTTCTTCACTCCAGTATTGTTAAAAGAAACATGATCAATCAAACATTCTGAGGAGTCAGTTCAGGCCTAGGTCTATCTCTTTTTTACAATCAGCTGTAGTAACTACTAAAAGTACTGTGGATTCATTTATTTTCATGAGTACCAATTTTCGTGGATTGATGACAAATCACATATTCGTGGATATGTAAATTCGTTGTTTTGGCAAATTCTGCATACATTCCTATAGAAAATCTGTATTTCGTTGAACATTTAAATTCGTGGTTCCCCTGTCCCCACGAAATCCACAAAAATTGGTATCCAACGGATATTAATGAATCCACAGTAAGTCAGCCACCAACATGACCAATGCAGACATAAAAGTTGTTAGTGACTAACAGACAGTCAGACAATCAGTGGCAAATTATGAAAGCTTGAAGCAGCAGTTGAAAGTGACTGGCAAAGGAAGAGACCCAGTTCACAGGTTTAAAGTGAAAGGATCTGACAAAGCATAACAGATTAATCACCTTTTGCAAGTGATGGCTTTTCAAAGATATAAAATTGAGAATGGAAATGGGGAATGTGTCAAAGAGACAACAACCTGACCATAGAGCACACAACAGCAGAAGGTAACCAACAGGTCTGCAATGCAGCGAGAAATACCCTTACCAGGAGGTGTGTTAAAGATGAGCAGTTTTCAGTAATGAATGAGTGGACAGCAAGTTGACCATTGGTTTCTTAATGGTTGGTAAAGTATAGTTCTGATTAGCTGACAAACAACTATTTAAAATCACAAGAAAATAAGCCATCTTAAAATAAACAATCGTTCCCTTAGTATGGATGTTGACTTGACTTATTTAGCCTGACACTCAACAAGTTTTTAATCTAAAAGCAACATGGATTTTTGTTGGTTTCAAGAAAATGCAATTAATTTCACTGGGGTCATTTTTCAGTCTGGACATAGTCCATTATAGGTAGTGTCAGCTTTCTAATGGACAACATGTTCTATCCACATTTATCATAGACATATGCTTCTCTCTTGTAATTTGTTTCAATAATGACCACTGTAAACATGCCCATAAAAGGGAAGATAACTTTGACATTAATCCCCTGTAAGATTATTAATTGCCTATAAATTTCGTTTTATAGTTTGATCAATATGTTCAGCATCTGCTTGTGTATTTCTAAGTTCTCTGTAGCATTTCAGCCACCAGCAAGATAATCTATGTATCAACAGATCTTGTAAGGGAGGAGAAATTGACAGATAAGAATATATACAGTGTTTTTTCATTAAATCTATTTACAGAAATTTATCCATGATATTCAACATTGATTTCTCTGATTTTAAATTTTATGAAACTGCTATGGTATAACTACCAACCTGGGTATTTTCCTAATTCTCAATTTGGTAGAGTATTGGTATTTTTAAATAAATTATATGTAGGTATATCCCCATCTTTATTATGTTTATAGTGATTCCTAGTAAGGTATTTTAATATTTGATTGAGTTTCTGTAAATTTTACCGCTTTCTAGCATTAAATTAATTACCAAATACGTTACAGCTAATTTTTTACCTTTTGGACATTGGTCAGAAATTTTCTGGATAATATGAAATCTAAGTCTTGCTGTTAATAAAGTTCACTCCCCCCTTTAAAAATGGCATCAATATTAATGAACTTCCTGATTTTGGAGTCTCAATTTGAAGTTAAGAACCCCCCTCATCACATGACATTTCTCTCTCTCAACATGATGTAAATTTATAAACTACTAATCAGGTTAATGTAGAACAAGTTATTTAGACATCAATCTTGACTATGCAGAGATGGAAAGGTAATAGGGACCCATATGTCAGATAAAATCTAACTAATGAAAATTACTTGTAATCATTTCTAGTTGGATTAACCTGATATTGTATGGGCTATTTTCTTAACCCAATCTGACTTGATAACACCAATATATTTGTGTAATAGAATAACATGCTTCACACACAGTTCATTACTTTCCATGATGTTAATTATAATACACTAGAGTAATTAAATCACACAACCATATAATTGATGTAAGAATGTGGAATACATTAAATTTTCGAAGAACACTGGCACCAACACTACAACTTGATGGACTGACATAAATCATGATGGATCAATGCTAAATGCTTTAAATGTCCAGCGGCAAATATAACATGCATATAGGATGATATATAATATGTAAATGTCAAATAAATAATCCCTAATTAAGACCAATATGCCCAGCCAGAAATGTGACATATTAGATCACAATATTACAGTCTGTTACAAGACATTTACCCCATTTGTTTTGACTTCAAGTTGTCAAGATTTTTGGTCTTACTCCTACTAGTCCAGTATATAAAAGTAAGAAGATGTTGTATGATTGCAATGAGACAACTCTCTACCAAAGACCAAACATATAGGCTAGTAGCTATTGGTCACCATACAGCCTTCAACAATGAGCAATAACAAAACCATATAGTCAGCTATGCTCTACTTAATTTAGAGACTAGAAGATTAACTTTAGAGTATGGTAAGACTAACAAGAAGATTAACTTAAGAGTATGGTAAGACTAACAAGAAGATTAAACTAACAACCTGTCATACTTAAGGCAAGCATTGTATAGCAATCTACTTCTGTGTTGATACTGAAGGTGTTCACTAATGAAGGGGAATACAAAAAAGTTAAAATAGTATACATGCAAAATATCCATTGACATTGAATATAAAACCTGATGATCAAAGAATGTTTACAAGACCAAGTCATGTAAAAGAAAGAAGGAACATGAAATACAACATCATAAATTGACTTTTTGCACTACATGTACCATGAAATTAATTTTGTCGAATTAATTTGGAATTCCATAAAATACTGGCACCTATTTGGACATCAGATCTTCATTTTGAAAATTAGAAAGTTTACAAGAACTGAGGAAAGAGGGTAAGCCATGTAAAGTGAGATGACGCAATATTGAAAATAACCAGCTGACATACAGCTGATTTCCAAAGAAGATAGATGTAGAAAACACAGTTCATCTTAGATATTTGAGGAAAGTCATAGGTTGACTTTGTAAATATGTATGTACAAATTATGAGATGAAAAAAGACAAAATGGCATGCTTTGATGCACATATCAGGAAGTTGTACATGTCTCCAAACTGACTTGTTGTAAACAAAGTCGTGAGAAAAATTACAAATCAGAAATTTTAAGTAACCTTGACATGCCATTCTTCAAATGAGACAAAAACATATTTTTCTTTGATGAAAGACTTGACCAATTTTTCCTAGTTGTATTAAACATGTTTAAATATTCTTCAAATGAGACAAAAATATATTTTCCTTTGATGAAAGACTCAGCCATTTTTTCTTAGTTATATTAAATAAGTATTTAAACATCATCAAAGAAACATTTTTGTAAAGAAGCTGCAACAAAGACCTCCTATTTCATTCTGCATCAATAATTCCTTTTTGTAATGTAAGATATGCCAGAGTCTATCTATTCATCTTTGCCTATTTACATTATAATAATAAAAATAAAACACCAGTTAGTCTAAACACTCATCACTTCATCAACCCTAACTACTGACAATGGTATGATATAATATGATCATCTTCTATTAAGTGCTTCTCTAAAGTGTTTTAGATTTCACTGATGTCTTACATGTTACGTAATATCCTCTTACTGATAAATGTGTGACTATGAGTGTGTGTACCTGTATTACATGTATTAGTAAGCAGTCTAGAACTTTTTAACCTAAATTCAGATTTTGTTTATTGATGTTTTAATATATAAGTCTACCTATTTGTTATATTATAGCTGTCCGACTTTATTTACTTGATTAAGCCTTTGAAGTTTTTACAAAATTTATATATCAAATCAAATCAAATAATTTTTATTGCCATATAAATCAAAAACATGATCTGTGACAAACATAACATATATATACAAATATACACAATACAATATTAAAATACAAAATTTTTACACTACCAACACAAAATTATGATTCAGATGTTTTTTCAGTGTGCTTTCAGTGTTGTTTGATTGCTGTCTCACTGATATCCCCCATACATTTCTTTTCATTATAACACATACCCTATCTAAACAGACAAGTATATGATTCAATTTGGCCACTTCTAGTTCATACATAAGTAGCTTAATATTCAAAAGCCTTCTAGCTTGTCTGTAATGACTGATTAAAACTACTTATATGCCAGAAAACTGTAACATAAACTACCTGTCGACAAATGTCTGCACCTGAGCAAGTGCTTTCTAAGGGTTAAACATTCTTGAGAGAAGAAATATACTGAAACAATGTGCAAACTAAAGAGAATGCATCTTGTTGAAGTATTGATAATTGCAAATCTTAGCACATTAACCTGGTCTTAAAGGAATAAAACTTTGCTCAGTCCTCAGAGCACAAAAATCATGATCAAAACATGAAATCCAGCAATTTGATTGGTTGATTTTCGAGTCTGAGTACACAGATCATGCTCGAAAGTTTAATGACCGTGAGGCCTGGTATGAGAGTCTGGATAGAGTTTGTAGAAAGAATGATGGACAAAAGTTAAGTTAAGAAGAATTGGCCTAGAATATTACATAATGCAGAAATTAGGATTCCTCTTTTTATGCACCACTAATATGAGACCATTATTACAGAATAATGCATCTTTTAACTTAAAACTCATCAGAGACCATTTGATTTCTAGACATCAATGAAGTTAGAATAGATTGACTGCTTGCTTGCAAGAAAATTCAAGCATAATTTAAGCCATGATAGACAAGAAGCGCATAAGCAGCTTACAACATTTAAGCCTTTAAGGTCAAGGAACAGTAAATGGGTTATGTCGCAGATTTTGCTAAAAAATTGCATACAACCTTGGCTCGTTGAACTACAACTGAAAATCGAAAAAAATATACATTTATCTCTTTTATTTTCTGAGAAATTGCAGATTGATTTCTCTTACTATGGGTGAACATTTGTATAGGAAGCACATAAAATCGACGAAAAACCTTCTAAAATTTGTCTTTAAATCGCCAAATCTATAATTCTACTCTATAGATTTTTCTTAAAAAACTATATATTGTTGACACATAAATTTCTGTTTTAATGATATAAAATAATCATAGGGTCACCGACTTCGTTTTTTGTCTAATAATCATTTTGCTACCTTAATGGTAGTGAAAAACGTCAAAAATCAACGTTTTACGGCCTGCCACGCGATAACGTTACGATTATTTCGACGTTTTGTTGGATTTTTTCACAAAGAACGCATCTTTGAATGATGTATACCGTAAAAACGAAGTCGGTGACCCTATCTTTATTTTGCATCATTATAACGGAAATTTATGTATCAACAACATATAGTTTTTTAAGAAAAATCTATGGAGTAGAATTAGAGATTTGGCGATTTTAAGACAAATTTTAGAAGAGTTTTCGCCGATTTTATGTGCTTTCTATACAAATGTTCACCCATTTTGTAAGAATTCAATCAGTAATATTTCAAATGATAATTGAGATAAATGCATTATTATTTCGATTTTCAGTTGAAGTTCATCGAGCCAGAGCTGTATGCCAAATTTTACTGAAATCTATGACATAACCCATTTACTGTAACTTGACCTTAAGTACAAGGTAATAGAGTGCATATAAGGTGTTTCAGTAAACTTTTCCAATGGCAATGGTGAATTTTCGTAATGAATGTTGGCGATTGTCAGTGATTTACTGTCAAATATCTCTGTATATTCCATAAGTAACGAGGTATACATGGCTAGGTCCTAAATCAGAGTGTTCAAATATCCAATCATCCTTTTAAGAGTCATTTTCTAAGCACTAGCATAAGTGATTTTTTACTGTATCCCTTGTGTAAAGTAGTTTTGTACCTGAATAACAGATCTCCCATCAATACATGTTATATAAGAGTAATTACCTGAACTAAATACTTCTCCGATAGCATCAAACTACCTGTTGATTTCTGGGTAGTCTGCAGCACCTGAGCTAACCATGATGTTAGCTCATGATACTGTTTACGAAATTCTGTTAGCGAAACTTTATTGTTCTCACCAGACGTTTCCTCATCAGAAGTCTGAAAAAGAAAGATCGCAAAATATAGAATTCTACCTTGACATGGAAATAAATAATTCAGTTCTGTTAATTTTTTAATCCTCATGCTGTTTTTTACTATTGATCGATGATGGTTCTGATTAAAATCGGTCAACCACAACAAATCAATCAGCAGGATTAATGGCAGACACTTTTAATATTTCATAATTCTATCACAAGACAATATTGATGATCTAGAATGATGACACAACATAAAATCTATATATCTAATTTAAGCTTAATAGTACATGGTACTACAATATATCAAGGGATTCATGACAAATAAGCTTCGTTAAGCACTATTTCCTATTACAGCGTCCATAAGACATTATCGTCATGATCGTAACAGCTACAATCTTTTTTAGTTTGCTAATTATTTTTTGCATTTCATACTGAGAAAGAGTGTATAATATGTGTTTTTTTGCTACAAATATTTTTTGACTTGTTGCATTAATCTGTCTATTCTTGTATTTCAATTTTTTGTAAAAGATGATGACTTCAAATTTACAACATGTACCTAATAGTAGCATACAGTATGTAGCCTTGGCAGCCAAAAGTACTAATTAAGGCCATAAAAACATAAATTACCTGTCAACAAATGTCTGCACCTGTATAAGTGCTTTCTAAGAGTTAAACATACTTGCAGTTTTGTACATAGCTACCTTAGTCAATCTTTCTGGTCAAAAACAAAATCTGGATGTGATTTTAGTTTGTAGACTTGAGAAAAATTTACATTATTATTGAGGCATTTTTCTAAAGGCCCTTATCATTAAATTTGGCAAAAACCAGAATGATCGGAATCAGAGGAAATAGCTTCTTCCTTGTTCTCAAAATCAAAATAGTTCTTGTATAAACTTCTCAAATGATTTACTTTTTTTAAAGAGGTACAAGGTAGGTCTGTTTTAAAGCTCAACAGCTAAAAGCTTTTTAAAAAAAATATTGGTGCTATTTTAGAATTTCACAGTACATTGCAACAAGTTTATGTTGATACATTTGAATATCTGTCATGGCTGTATGTAATTTCTTAGCTTAACAATGCTTTTACATATATGCAGCCTTCATTCAAGGATGTGATTCTTATACCGAAAAATATTTCATTATGAACAATGACTTGATCAAATCCTGTAAACATTATACAAACTTAAAGGATCAAAGGAACAGCCATGCAGAGGTGCCCTTAGGCCAGAACACTGTACAGCTCATCAGGCTTATAGATTGTAATCAAAAAGAGATAACAGTTGCCCAATGCATCAAAATAGTATTAGTTAAGCCAATTATTAACCCTCAAACCAAAGTTAATTGGTATTTACATGTGTTTATAGCATTTTAATTATAAGTTAGAGCTACAGTTTTATCAAAGACAATACCAGTAACAAATACATTTTCAGGAATCTTGTTTTTGACAGATACCTACATGCATGTGCCTTTTCTATCTAAAGAACCTCATCTGAGTTTGCCATCTGTTTGATTTTATTGATTTTGTTATTTAGGGAGTATGGTATATTGATAGTGGATCAGTGATTCAAATTATTTCTAGACTTGGGGCTATTTTTAAGCCTAGAACATATTGTGCAGATGTCTTCTGTATTTTTATGTGCTTGTTTTCCTGTCTTTAGGCCTAAACCAAGCTTGTCCTGTTATTAAGATTCTGATGATAAATGTACATATAATCATATGCATCTCCAAACATAATAAAAAAAATGCATTTTGTTGCCTTTTTTTACTTTAGGGATTCATATACTTTAGGGTAAGGGTTTATTTATAGTGATGGTTTATAGGTCAGGGCATGTTTTAGGTTAGAGTTAGATATAAAGGTCAGGGCTAGGGTTAGGGTAAACTTTGGGGTGAAGAATACTTCAGTATAGCTCTGTAAGATTTGGGCCGTAAAAGGAAGCCCATTTTTGTACAGAAAATACTGTACGATAAGCTTGTACTATATACATGATATATATTCAATCAGTAAATAACAAGGGAGGTACTTTAAAAATTTTATAACTGTAGAAATCAAACCATCTTCAAACCCTTTTACTGACTGTCACTCTAGCAGATACAACAGGATATGCGTTCCTTATTGATATTTCAGAAGCAATCACTTTTGCTATCGTGTGCAGCTGATACTTGTCTTAGTTTCTAATTGCCATTGCAATACATTAGAATTTACAATCATGAACAGCAGATTTTAATCTGTGATATGTAATGCATCTGCTTTACTGATACTGATAGTCGGTTATGGTACATGCAAGTACAAATCCAGGATTTGATGTTAGGGGCGCTCCTCAGAACTAGAATTTATGAGGACCATATTATGAAAAATTTAATGGTACATATTTTATTCATGAATTACAATTTTTCTCCGTTTTTTAAGAAAGGCGGTGGGGATGTCAGATGTGCCCCTGTCTGAGCAACAGGGGTAATCTTTGTCATATATTTCCCCTAACGAAACAAGTCCCTGTATGGCATTCTTCTATCAAACACTATTTAACCCTCCCCAATAATAAACTTCCTTCATGTATATATACATTTAATATGCTGTTTGTAACTCAAATAAATCTCAGTGTTTTTATGCATTACAGGTAAACACTTATGGAAATTTTATTCAAAAATATTTGTTTATTACCTTTTAATAAAAATAAATAGACACTTTCAGTTGTAAAACAAATATTGATAGATAATACAATGCATATAAATTACTATTTGTCAGACTTGACAATACATATAGATAGATAGATGAATTGTATATCAAGTGTGTGAATTTTAGTTAAATGACCAAAAAATATATGTATATGTATATGTTACTACATCTAGTACCAGAGTTGGCACAAAATTCTTTTCGACTTTTTAACAAGGAACTACATGTATTGGAATCTGGAAAATTGATAAGAAATTTATTATGAAAACTAATCCAATTTTGGAGAGTCACCAGGCAATTGGGGTTCTTGGTTATGCGAAATGTTTTGAAATGCAAAGAAAGGGGAGGTTCTAACAAGAACATTCCTACATTTTCCCTCCCTCCCTTGATGGACCAAATGATTTTTGTAAAATCATGTTTGGATTTATAACATGTATAATGAATCATTGAAATAGTTGGGAGTTAATTAATGATTATTGGAAATTAAACACCCATACTCTAGGTATAGGTCAACATTTTTACATTGACATTGCCAATCATTTTATTTTCAAACAAGTGTGTTGTCCAATTTAAAGAAGACAAATTAGGTCAAAACAGAAGTGTTACAATGTATCATATAAAGTATATGCAATTTATGACCTGTATGTTTTAATATTTGCCCTAAGTATAACATACTGCTTGACTTCAGTCAAATAGACGCTATAAAACTGGTCCCCTTATCAATTATTCATATTTTGTACTTATAAATAAATTGGCGCAAAAGCATGACATATATTGATGAGAAGAGGTAACTGTCCATATCTGTTACTTTATATTACACAGAAATGAAGTAAATCGACTATGACAGGTATTGTGTAGGGTTGTTTATCTGTACAATCATCTGAATATTAAATTATAACCGTACCTTACAGGCATCCAGAATATCTTTATCAAAAAGGTACTGGAAATTATCTGTAAGTAGCTCATATTTACTGTACCGCCTTCTGAACTGGTCCTTCAAAGTACCTGCAGGGGAGGTACCAGGAGTGGTACCAGGGGTACTCTGCAAACTATCATCCATCAACTCCGAAAAAGATGGCGAGTGAGCTCTACTGCTGACCTGACTACTGACTTGGCTACTCGTTATTGAGACATCATCCATCATGACCCTCCTTCTTTTCGGTTCAGAAGGAAAATCCAAAATTCTTTTTAAATCAGGACTCGAAATGTTGTTCCTTTCCATCAAAGCAGGACTGTTGGTTCGACCGCTTTCAACAGGTGAAAAATTTAGTGATTGAGATGACATTTTATCCACTTTTCTTAACGGTGTTGTTGACATTTTTGATTTTTCTGTAGGATGTATGGTATAAATTCCAATTAACAGATCACTGTAAAGTAATATCTTGTTTCCCGCTTATTTCAGCATCAGGTGACCTTGAAATTTGAAATTCTTCCTTTTTGAACATTATCTTAAATCCCCTGATCACTCAGAATGACAAGAATTTTTTTGTAATTTCCTTTTTCCTTGCTGAAACAGCACGATATTTTCCTTAACTGTGAATCTGGAATCCAATTTCTAGGTCATTGATTCTAATGTCTGCTCAACATCTCTGGGTAGTTACTATAAAAAAACAAAAAATCAATCATAAACCATTCAAAACTCATCAAATATTACGGCTACAAATATTGATACAGATCACACGAATTAACAAGATTTAAATCCATAAAAATTCTGCCATAAAATGGCTGCTGAGGTGTAACATATATACACATCTCTAATTGTTCTATTTTTAGATTCAGTGATGCATTTGAGAAGAGCCTGCACATGTTCAACTTCATTCATTAAATTCCTTTGGCATATTTTGGCAACAAATGAACTTTTCAAAACAAAATCAATACTCTGGATTAATATTTAACTGATCATCTTAATTGGTAGAAATATAGTGTGACCTTTTAATATTACACCTTTGAATTCATGGCGAGGTGATAAACATGCTTGAATGACTTGTTAACATGTGCTTACTATACTTACATGGCGTTATTTATTAGAAGAAGACCTTGGCATTTATTTTTCCCAAAATTAATCAAAAGTATTTGTTTCAAATATACTGAACTTGTTTTAAAATCTGTAATTTCTCAGTAATACAGTAATTACAATTTGAGGCGAAACATCTAAATAAATGAAAATTAAAAGATATGCATGTTTATAAATCAGAAGCCAAAGGCCATATTTTAGGATATACAAACTAACAGGTTTATTATGTTTGTTTATTTCTTATTCTGTCAGTTTTGTCATATTCTATCATGAATAGTTATTGCATGTTAGGGTAACATCAACACATACTACCATAAACCCATCTAACCAGACAACAGTGTTATGCTGACAGCAATGATGTGTGGTCACACTTCTGGTCAGTTTGAATTTATAGACATCCAGTGCTCTGAACTTCTGACTCATTGTATGACCAACTATTGTTACTTTTTAAGAATACATATATATATAGCCACTCCTCCTCGGGAACTGTTTTATTACTTATGTTATACCTGATTCAAACATTAAGATATTTAGATCTGCATTACAAAAACTTAGACTTATCTGAATTCCTAACATTCAAACTTCAAAGTCATTTAAGTCTGGGTGGTCATTATATTAATCCCATTACTAATCAAGATTCCTAAGGCCAAAATATTAAAATTTTAGTCAATTAAGTGTTGTGGATACATCAAATCCACTTTCTTCATTACTAGAAGTGAAAAATCTTCAAATAAAATTCTATAAAAAAAAAAATTACGCAATTGTCAATTCCTAATAATGCTTATGATCAACTTAAGTGTGATAAAATTGAACCTAAAATATCCTCTTATACTGACTTGTGTTATATCTAAAACCGTTGAAACACATTGACCCATGATGACGTAAGCCCCCTCCAAGATTAAGTATCATTTTCAAATGTCATATTTCAGACTATCCTATCTTGAAGTTTATCATTATCATATCATAATTTTTCAACAATCCTTCATATACATGTAAAGTGGTTAATCTGTTTGGCAACTATCCAACCATTGTTTGTATATACAAATAACTTAAAATAAGCCATCTATATAACACATTAAAACACCAAATATTCTTCAAAGTGATAAATTCATTTTATTTTCATTCCTATTATATTTTAAATCCACGATTAATCCATTATTACGAGGAAAAAAACAATATTTACATTATTTATTACGAACACCTTACCTGAACAGGTCCTGATTATGTCCTATAGGTTTATGACACAACTACGACATGATTTAATCACCTTTTATGTAACTCTTATCTTTATTTTTTAAATAGAAATTATTACTACACAGAGGAAATAATTGTGTCAATTTTTGGTTTTGTACGAATATGACAAGGATATTTTCAACTTGTACAATGTACACAAGATATTGATATCCAAGTGTAACATGAATGACTTTAAAAGTACAATTTTAAGAGATTCTAATTAAGAATATAATAACAATTTTTTGGGGAGATTTTTTTCTACTTGTACATCAAAGTTATTGATATGTAGGTGAAACATGAATGTCTTTAAAAGTATTATGAAGATTTCATTCCTTTTAATTTACTAATTTTTATTTCTATCTAATTAAACAGAATACTTCACATTTCTATAAGGCACTAAAACAAATTGTCTCTCTCCATTTAAGATTCAGTTGTATAGGGCAAGCATGAGTAAAATCAGTTACATATGGATAAGCCAGGGATGGCCCCATATACATTTAGTAGTTTCAAAACACATTTAACATTATATAATAAAGTTAATAATGGTCCATAGATAGGGATCATCATAGACCTGTTTTACAAAAAATGGAAATACTTTGACCTGAGGATCAGACTAACTTTACAAGTTTTATATGTCAGTCACAATGACATTTCACAGATTTGTGGTTGTAATACCGAATACTTTCTCATTACAAACATCAAAAGTCTACATCAAAGAATGTCATAACTAGTTGTTATACTAGTACATAGATATAGGAAGATGTGGTGTGAGTGCCAATGAGACAACTCTCCATCCAAATAACAATTTAAAAAGTAAACCATTATAGGTTAAAGTACGGCCTTCAATACTCTTTATGTATATATATAAAGAGGAAGAGACCAAATGGCACTAAAATTAACTATAGTTTAGTCCAGTAGAACTGGCTTGCCAAAAAATAAAGAAGGTCCAGGTCATACTTCAGTCATGCTGATGGAAGGATGATACATCCAAAAATACATATCTAGGTCAGGACATTTCAAACTTTTGGCCTGGACATACTTCTTTGACCAATTTGTTTTAAATATATGCCACCGTGATGGTCATATGCTGTGCATGATTGTATGACACACATGATTGTATGGCAGTACACTTAAATGCCAATTGCAATTGGCATTTTTAAGACAATATGAAAAGAAGAAAATTGTATAGAACATCTCAGAAAAAATAACTTGAAAGCAATAAACAATTTTGGTTATAAATTTTTACGCCATGTAATTTTATAATTTTTTATTTCTTTTATTTCTCCCTTAACATGCTTAAATTTGTCTCATTTCATGTTTATTATTTTAAATATATGGAGATGCTTTTCTTTGTTTTGCCGCAAGCTTTTCAAAATAAATGAAAATGAATGCAGAATCATTTTAACCATTGTTGATGAACAACATAAAAGGATAGTCTGAGACTAAAAACATTTTTTTCTTCATAATTTTCACATGACAAGGGGGTCATTCAAACAGACCTAATTTTACAAACTAATTGAAATTTACATTTACACCCCACTAGTTTAACAAAATACCCTATATTTCTGATCCACTTCAGAATTTTCTAAGTGTGAAAAATAAGACACAAAAGCTTTATGAATAAGTAAACCACAGATTTAAAATAAATAAACTTTTCTTCAACAGTTTTATTTAAAAAGCAATAACTGGACCCAATTTAAACCAAATAATAGCGCTTTTTTCTGTAAAGGTTGTTAATATTGAAATCCTTTGTTTAATCTGAATGCTAATGTATATTTTTAACATCAATTTCTGATACAAAAGATGATTGTCAAAATCATTAAATCAGAAATATTTTTACTATTTATTTTTAACTGATTTTTTTTTCTATTCAATGGAATTAGTCATTGAGTTCACAGACTATTCTCCCCGCTGAAAACTAATGCTATTAAGGGCATTCCTATATAAAATGGTCTATAAAAAGTGAATGGATGAATCAATATACGCTTTTTTCAGAAGATAATTGCACCTTATAAATGGAATATTTTAGATACGCTTGAAAAAAATTCTATAATGTGAAATATGAAGTAGGATTGCCATGTGATTTTTTTATCCTCAATACCTGCAAGCTAATGACAATTATGGCGATAATGTTTAATATTGTTTTTCCTTACCTGTAATTACAAATAACAAAGACGTTATTGATATTCCATCAACAAACTTTGTCATTTTTTTTCCTGAATTTTATCCGTCCCACTAGCAACCAGCATGAAATACAATTCCCTGATGCTGGGTATTTAATCAATTTGAAATAATGTGGAAACTATAAGAGGAAACAACTGACAATCTTCCCTGTCATAAGACATTATATTAATACAGATATTTCCCGATATTTGATATAACTTCAAATAACATCTATCCATAATGATAAACAATGATACAATGCCTAAGGTAAAATCTGACCTAATCATGGAAGATCTCCTTGACAACAAACTGGTACTGGTCAAGCTGACCACTTGGGACTTGTTACATTATGGTCAGTAATGGCAATTATGTTCATTATTCATTTCAAGAATGTGTTTAACTGGCCAATAATTTCCTAATATTCTCTTTAATCAATGTTAATTAGTCAGAATTCAAAGGTCACCATCGAAAATAAGAAACAAAATTACTGATACTATTATTTATGAGTATTTCAAATATCTCTGAATAATTAATACAATTTCTTGGAATGCAAAGTTCATCAACTAAATATGGAAACAAATTGATGAGCTAGACAGCTTTTGCCAATTAAAATGCAGTTAATATAAAAGTTGGTTTGTATGTTGCAATAGCATTTGTAGAAATAAACTTAAACACAATCATTATATGGCATTCAAAAGCAGTCAAAAGAATGCCCAAGGTTTTTGTGAGATTTTTTAAATGTATACATTTATTTGTTTTATCCAAAATGTCCTTAAGATAATTGAAATAATTTGCCACTGGACATAAAGCAAACAAAAGTTGATCATTTTATCCCTCAACTGATAAAAATTAAACTGTCTGTAAACATGGTAAACGTACCCCCTTGGAGTTGAATATTATTCATTAGCTAGCAGTTACATGTTTGTAGTTGGGAGGCTGGAAGACCTCAGTTTTTGAATTGAAAGAGCTTTTACCATCACTGCCAATCAGACAATTCACCTCAGTTTTTGGTTGGCTTTCTGATTCTCAATCTTTTTTTAAGTATATGGTTATAGATTGCCACCTTGATATTCTTTGCCATTTTTACTCCTGTTCTAAGAATTCTACTATTGTGAAGCATTAGACCTACTGAGAATTTTTACCATATTTGAGAGGGTAATGTTGAATTTAAATCTTTCTTTCAACAAAGCCAAAAAGTCCTATCTTTGGAGTTAAAGGAGTCATCATTTTCATACAATTTCTTCTAAAATTGTCATTAATGCATTTCACTGAAACCTTTCAAGCCTAGTATATATATATATATGCTATAATCTGCTAAGATTTTCTTTTTTCTTTATATGATTAATCATATTTAAGCTTTTTAGAGAAAATCCTTAGCCCATCTCACTCAATTATCTATGGTAATTCATTATAACACATTGCTGCAGGTGTGAAAAGAAAACTGTCCTAACCATAAGCTCCTTATCTTTTGTTCCTAAACCACTTAGTGCTAGCATGTCCTGCTAGATTTAACAATACCATTCCCTGGACAACAGGAAACTTGAAACCATCCATCAAGATAGAGGATGCTGGGATTGATTTTTTAATAAAATTTCGGTCAGGTAAATAGTAATGGAGGATATTGATGTTATTGTCCTACACAAATTTTCAATAGCCTGTTGATCTAATTAATCATTAATTGTTTGATTCAACAATGCATGATAGCTTTACTATTATCAATCAATCAGCATGTCATTCAAACTAAAAACAAAACTGGCAACCAAATATAATGAATTTTCTATAAAGGTAAATTCTATAATGAACATGATGAGAAATTCTTTGCGAAAAAGTATAATCAAGTAAAAATGTGTCAAGTTCATGTTTTTATTCCTTAATTTCAAGTATATATGCTTTTAATTAATAGGATAAAGCTCTCTTATAATTTTGCACACTTATGGCACATTTTCCTTCATACATGTCATAAGTGGGGCATAATAATGTCCCTACATGAGTACATGTATCTAGAAAATTTTAATTCAAATTTGTAAAATTAAGCACTGATCTTCATTATCATTCTAGGCAATGTATCAGAATTCTCCAAAAGTGATTGTCAGAAGGTTTTGACTGCTAAAATTTCCAAAAGGACCACAACAATTTTGGTATTTTGCAATAGAAATAATAGTGAGGACCAGCAGATTTTTTCAAGGACCTACAGGAAAAGAAAGATTTTGAGAACTCTGATGTATCACTAAAAATGATTCTGCTATGCAAATGAATCAAATCTGTTTATAGCGTTTCAGGTTTAAGATTGAAATGAAATAGTAATACCACCTATACCATTTACATGAGAATGGGAAATGGAATTTGTAACAGCAGACTAATTGGAAAACAACAATAGCATTTTTTTTATTTCTATTCATGCGGCAGTTTTGTTCTGTTTAAAACTATTTTCTAATTTGTCTTTTAAATGTAATTTTACCCCAAATGAACTTCTTCTTGCTCAATGTACCTACTGAAGCCTGTTGCTTTTTTTCCATTAATTGAAAATCAAGCAATTTGTATCAATATGCCACTTCTCCCTGGCTTCTCTCTTGCTTCACTCCCGTTTTATTGCAATTAATCATGTAAATATACCATCTTTCATAATTTGGTATCAATTTTTAATGAAAAAAAATATTTCTACCCTCATAAAGGTGAAAAAAAAGGAAATGATGACCTAATGTTGAACCCAAGATTTCTTTTTTTAAACATCAATTTTCTATGACTAATTCAGAGTGGTGAGCCTGGCAAGAATTGTTTTTAATATTGATCTGAAAGCCTACCTATGAAGGCTTTATGGTGTATAGAGGAAATAAGCTTCAGTGTAGGGAGTATTATTACAATCGGCAATTTAGTTCTATAACAGCTCGTTTTCTCTGTTACTAAACTCATATTCCCTATTTATTAATATCAGAATTTTTATTAATTAAAATAAACTAATATAAATCATATGATATTATTTCCTATGTTTTTTTACTGATTTCTGTTAACCATTCTTTTAAAGACAACAATTCAAGTGTAGAGAATAATTGACCGACAACTGCAAATTGATTAAAAGATGTATTAATGTTGATTTTACTGGTTCAATACCAAAACTGTTTTGGGCCACATGGACTGTAAATATCTAAATAATACTTTCTTCAATTATAAATACAAACCTAAAGTGTTATTACAGTCACACAGATCATGGTCATACTGTGCATTAACTAAAGCAATTTTAAAAACAATGTTTTTTCATTATTGAAGATAGTGTGGTTGCCTATACATGTTTTGTGTAATTGCTAAATCAAGTTCATTTGAACTCTGGTGTTTTTAATAGTACAAATATAAACTACTTCTGTTATGAGAAGAAAAGGGTAAAATTGAAAAATAAAGTTGCTTAACAAATCATTTTGGTGCTCTCTTTGCTCTCCACATTTAGGCGCTAGGTATCAACAAATTTTTTTTTAAATTAGGACAGCATACACACATTTTGCCAGGGAATTTCATAAAAAAAAATACTTTAGAATCTGTAAATTATGTTTCAAAATAGATTATAACAAAAAAAGTACATCATATTTGAACTTGCAAAAACACAAATTTTAAAATATTACATGCTTCCCTTTCTGTGCAGGAATGACAAGATAATGTTAGCAATGAGAGAATATGTCATTGCTATTTAAATCTTCAATGAAGCCCTAAATGTCCAAGTGCAGATCTAGCATGGTATTATACATGTAGCAGATTAAAGACTTTTATCATATATTTAGTACAAAATACAGCTATTTTGTATATCTAATAAAGGTTCTTTTTTCCAGTCTGTATCACCTACCCTGTATCGCATACCCCGTATCGCATGGCTAAACCCGTATCGCATACCCCGTATCGCATGGTAAAACCCGTATCGCATACCTTTTTTTTTTTTTTTTTTTTTTTAAACTTGAGTCAGTTTTTTTGGGGTTTTTTTTGCTTAAGAATTTTTTTTCTATTAAAAAAATTTTTTTTTTTTAAATATTAAAAAAAAAAAAAAAAAAAAAAAATAGGTCAATTTTTTAATGACGTCATTGTTTTGTATGTAACGTCACGAACATCAAGTTTTTACAACAATTTTTTTGGCACACTAAATGCAACTATAAAAAATACAAAACACTCAATAATACAATAATAAACAAAATATTTTCAAAACTACAGATTGTAAGGTAACCTAGGTGCTTCGTATAAATAATTGAGCAGTTATTTTAAAGCTTTGAAACAAGACAAAAGCAGAACTGAAGGTAACCCAGTGCTATGGATCAGAAAACAGTTCATATAATATAAAACTCTTCTGTTTAAATATATGATAAAGCGTATAATACATGGCAAAATCCGTATCACCCTCGACCAACATCATCCCTCGGGCCTAAGGGCCCTCGGGCTGATATTGATGTCTCGGGATGATACGACATATGATACGGATTTTGCCATGTATTATTCTCTATTTAATTTGCTTTTAGATTATTCAATGATGTGGTAGATAATTATACACTTATTGGCCATGGTTTATAGCAAGTTTGTTGTCCCTGAGTTACTTATATTGGTCTATTACTTTTCTTAGTTATTTTGTTGTTTTATAAGTCAGTTTGGTTCAATTTTGTAAGCAAAAGCTCATATTCATCATTGTCCTCAAGATGTGCTTTTGGTTACTTGTATCATTGGATTGCTGTCTTTAGTTTTTGGCCTAAATGCAAGCTGGGACTATTACAGCTTTGTATTTTGGCTTAAACCCAATCTGGGACTCTTGAACTTTTTAACTACTCCTAATGTTTTATTCAAGTTCAATTTTCAGTCTTATATAGGTTCATCTTTACTGTTTACCAGTAGTCAAAATTACCTAAACAATTTACTCTTGAGTACATGTAGAAATCTGAAAAGTATGTAATATTTGTAGTGAGATGTAAGTGGTTGACATTGACACAGATGAACCCTGAATTCAAATGTGCAGGATAGTTGTTCAAGCAAATACATGTATGTGTATATATGTTTCTGTCTGGTTTTATAAATCTCAGGCCTCTGGTTATAGGGACAGGACAATTTCATTCAAATCCACTATTGGAGACAGAATGTCTTGATAGTAACATTTGTGATTATTTTTCAAGGAAATTTTGAATATGATATTACTATGACCTTAGACTACTGTAACATATAGATTCGGTGTTGATTACAAATGTCATTTCAAAATTGATGAGAACCTACCCTCCCCCTTTTTCTGATGTTTAGTAGTTTACCGATGCGTATTATTCACCCAATGATTTCAAATCAAATGAAATAAAATAGAAATGGAATCAGTGATATCTGACCCCAACTGTCAAGACTACATACCAATCAAATACTGTTTGTTTCTTCTTCTTTACTTTGACAAGTCGAATATCCGCCACACGTTTTTGCGGGGATGACCTGGATATCCGATTTGAAATTCGTATTCTAATTGGACACTCGTCATATTCTAAATATAATATGGAAATCACCTAACAGGTGCCCGATATATCTAAATTACACAAATTTCATTCAAACTAAAGTAAACAAATATCCCCTTTAAATTAAAAAAAAGAAGTAATTTTACCTTTTAACGCCATCATATTCCTCTTGCTCGAGTCAGTAGTCTCATCTAAACTTCAAACCATCATAAAACAGGTTTTCCGTCCTCTTTTACAGACGGCTTCACCTGGCTTATAAATACGATATCTGCCAAAGTCTAGGTAAAATTTAACATAGTTGTATGCATGGTCAACATTCCGAAACGAAACAATAAAGATGAATAGAATGTGTAAAAAGGCGGTGAATAAATTAAAATGATATAGGTTTTTATTTTCTTATGGTTGATCATGAGCCAAATTTTTACATACAAACCATGGATTTATATAGTAAGACTATACAAATCCTTGTACAAACTAAGACAACTGAGATAGAAAGAGCATAGATGTAATACCCATTACACCTATGGAAAGAGCAAGGGTTCTGATAGTGAAAATCTTTGTTATGTAATGAAAAATAATTCAAAAGATAAAGTTGGGTCAGGCAGAGCCTGCCATATAATACAATTTATGTCTCTAGTACTGACAAAGATCATAATAATATTACATTCATTCTGGGAACAGTATGTTTAACATATATATATGTATGTTCCTGATTCATTGCCATTTGGTACTTATAGTAACTTTAAGTAATCAAATGTCAATTATAAACTAACTGTGCCGGAAAATAAAATATACAAATAAGCATTTACACATCCAAAACAGCATGACAATTTCTCCTATTTTTGTTACACTCACACTGAGACTACTATAACACTGTGTTATAGTAGTCTCAGACTCACATGACAAAAGACTCGCAAGGAAAGTTGACAGAATTCGAATTTGGCCAGTTATAGGGAGAATGTAATCTTTCATCGGTAACTTTCTGTAATATTTGTTTTTTCGCGGTCTTTTTTGTATCATGGCCTGAAGGCAGACCGTTGGTTTTTCTTTTAAATATGTTTTGCACTTGATATTTTTGCCAGGGCTGTTCTTGGTGACTATAATGAATCAGGGAATCCTCTCGTTGTTAACATCCATGCATATGGTAACCTATACCAGTCCTTAAATATACTTTGTTATTTGCAGTATACCTCATAGTCAAATGTGGGAGTGCTTAATTGCTTTGTTTTTTATTGGGTTCTTTTTGTATTGTATTTTTTTATATTAACATTTCTCCGCACAAACTACTAATGCCTCATGTTTGTCTTTTTAAAGTGAAGATACACTTACCGGGTGCACTTGAGTGAATTTCAACATAGTATTCATTGAATAATAATACATTGCTACTATTTTGTTGAGTGTATTTTCTGTGGTATATTATTTTATTTTATTATTTTTATAACACTTGTTATACATCTTTTATTGTGTGTGTATTGCATATGTTATTGTTTATAATAATATTGTCTGTATCATATGCCCTCCTGGGGCCCTAATTAATTTGGAAAATATACCTGGGAATATTATACTAAGTATATAAGACTCCCAGCCTATACCGGAAAATGTTTGAGTTTTTGATTTTACCATTTGTTAATGGACTTTCCGTTTTGAATTTTCATTAGAGTTCGGTACTTTTCACGGTTATTTTACTATTTTTATCCATGTTATTTAGACTTTGTAACATCTTCTTATCTGATATCGTGCCTGAATGATACTGAGAAACGGTCCATATCTATTGAAGACGAGCAGTTTCTTTTATCTTTATCAACTCAGTCTCAAATCCTTTTTTTGCTGGAGGGGGGAGGGGACAATGAACATATGCTAGTATTAGATGATGTTTGAAAAAAATGCGAAAGACCCTACCAACGAAAAAAAAAAGGCAATAAGTTGAAGATAACGGAATGCAGAGAAGACCATTCATGGCAAGAAAAGAAAAACAATCAAAGACTGAGCTACTCTGTTACTCCGAATATATATATATATATAAAAAAATGAGACAACTCTCCACACTGAAGAGACAAAAAGACCGTGCAGACGGTATAGGAGATCCTGTTCCATATTTGACACCCTTTGTGTTTCTCATATTAAGTGTGTTGACAAGTAATTTCAATTATGAGAGGTTGCACTGACAAACTGTTGCAGTAGTATATTTTGGCCAAGATTCTAAGTTCAAAGGGGTTAACTCCTAGAAAAAAATCAAAGCGCTGTAAGTACCGTAGGCAGTTAACCAAAAACCAAGGCAAACATAATTATGAAAACATTTTTTTTTTTAAGATTTAAAAGAACAAACATTAATCATTCATATATAATTGTACATTTATGTTCATTTAATGAATTAATCATGAAGGCAAATAGTTCATACTTTATCAAGGTTTTCAAAAGCAACGCATATATCAAGTATATTTATTGTTCGTGGTCTGCACTCTGCAGTGGTACAAATTCGCAGTGATTACAGTTCTTCTAAGGCATGGCGTAAAAGAGAATTTGTTATTTAACCTTAAAAATATCACAGAATGTTTATGCATCGGTCATTTGCATTACATAACCCTTCAATGGAACTGAATGTGAGAATTTGAAATAGAAACCACGCATATCGTGACAATTAATAGACAAAAGTGTTACCGGTAGAAACAGAACATTTAAAAATAATTTCAAAATATCACAAAGAACTCATAGTATATTGACTAAGAAAACAAACAGAAAACTTAGACAGAAAGAAGGAAACCGCTAACAAACTAAGTTTGACTTTCTACCTTAGTGGAAATTTCGAATAATATGTGTATATGACTTTTACAATAATATTTTTTTCGAAGTGGCTAAAGGGCGATAATTCAAATGTACATAGAGGCTACAGTCATTGAATTAGAGATGATCAGAAATATCCTTAAATTCGTTTATTGAACCAATAACTAAACCCGATGATGGCCGTGATACGTGATTATACAACATGACAGTAAATCAATTCATTAATTTGATTGTACATACCATATCATATTCAAATTAAGGAAAGGCAGAAAATACAATTTTATCCTAAACCCAACCGAAATTACAACGATAATACAGGAAAGAAAACTGTGGTTATCTCCCTTTGCATGTAGTAAGCATGCTTTGTACAATATACGTTTGACAATATAGATAAATGTTTTATAACAGTAATATATATTCACCCAATTCACTGAAGAAGTTTGTGGAAGATAAAGTCTCTACGACTATAGGTGACTGTATTGCACAACACAAAAGGTCCCATGAATCGATCCTTAAACTTCTGACAAAAAATTACGGAGATACCAAGGGAACATTCAAAACATAAAAGACGAAGAGAATTGGCTGAGCGCCTAGCAAAAGACGGAAATTGACGAAAATTGGTTAACCGAACACTAAACAGTAAACTTGATATAAAAATAAGAAGATGTGGTATTATTGCTAATTTGACTACTATCCACCAGACTTTCAAATAAAGTGGATGTAAGCAATATTGGCAACCGTAAGGCCTTCAAAACTGACGAGAAAAATCCCAACCATATCGTCGAGTTAGACATGCTTGTAAGCGCTCAACCCTCCCCTAACATATGACAATGATGTTACAACACAGCCATTCCCTTACCTATGACAGTGCTCTGCAACAGCTTAACAGAAAAACGAGCAGTAAAAATCAGTTGCAACCGATTCAACTCAAATGATCAGTATATAATGCACAGAAATAACTTCAGGTGACATCAAAACAATAGATAAAAACAACGAAATTAGAGAAATGTTTGTATTAAGAATTATTCAGTTTACATTGATCCTTTCTAATTTTACGGTCTTTATACACAATATAACCGTAAAAATAAGAATGTGATATCCCGTTTCAAATAAGAACTTTACAGGCTTTACAGCCACACTTTCTAACATAAATCATTGTACGAATTTGGTAAAGGTATCAATTGATTTTATGGTAACGAAATCCTTATTTTGATAGTTTATCAGTTATTCATACTTGTAAATATCATTCATTGAGATCTCAAACACGACTAGAAACACGCGCATAGCGACAAAGTAGTGCAATAACCACATAATAATAAGAAGGGACAGAGGGACATCATCGTCCGCAAAGGGAACATTAACAATTGGGAACGAAAAAAAGTATCTTTTGTCGTTATTTTTGCGGGTAAAACTGAAAAATTCAAATCTAGCTTTAAATATAAGGACACTGAATTATTTCTGTATTTGTAAAATTTAATTTAAGTAAGTTACTTGGGGTAAATTTCTGTGGTGATATAAGAAATTTCTTGATTTTTTAAAGGCGAATAAATTATCAATTGTTTTAAATTTATGAATTGAATGTAAATTATACGAATCTATACTGAGTTTGTCCACGAACTGTGACCCATAACAATACAGGGACTAGCGTCTGCTATCAAAGGGTCTTCATAGGTGTCCATAGAAATGCCTCCAACCTATCGATTGCCGAAACAATCATAAATGTTGTCAAGAAGAAAATGTAAAGCTATAATCATATCCTTTATATTTACAGTTCCAAAATCATATCTAGATTCATAATTCTCAATTAATTGAACTGACCATAATGTATCCAAAAACATTTAAAGAGTGTTTGTCACTCCGAAAATAGTTATTAAAAATAACTAATTCTTAAATACCAAAGAGGGAACAGAACACTATTACTAGAATCTGAGATGAAACTATTTAAAGGGTTGTATGTGACGATTAAGAAGCCAACGCACCACAAGTACATATAACAATTTTCAGAGGATGCCTTAGCCTAAGCAGCAGTAGTGACTTGATACTTTACTAATAGACTCTATATGGAAAGCATGGCCGTGAATGAAGATGAATGTATAATTTCATTTTTAAGGACTTCCGTGTACGGTGTAGTATTTACGTCATACCATTTCCTCATTGGTGACTGCTTTGTCGATCGGTACGGACACAAAACTCTTTTCGAGCACTTGACCAATTTTGCTTTAAATCCTAGAAATTGGCTTATCAATGACTCTTTTATTAATTTCTATGTCATTTTATGCCGGATATTTACATGATATGACGACACTCGTAACAAAGGGCAAATAGGTTAATATAAGAATCATTGGTTAAACCATAGAAAGGGAGAAATGTGATAAACTTTAAATCTATGGAAACAGATCAAATATAATTATTAAAACTATATGACGGTAGAAAGTTGCTCTCCAGCAAGCAAATTCCAATAATTGTGAAAGAAACATTGTATAATGGCAGGCACTACAAACACGGGGGCTCAGACTGTACCAAAAATAGGGTTGATTTCGTGTACTCCGGATGGGTACACATATCCTGACATGCCGACTATATGGAAATAAAACCGGCAATATTGAAAGGGTTTGGTATAAATCTTAATGCGAGTTAAATTGGTTTAAAAAAAGAGTGCACATGCACACAGAAATGTCTCGTCCCCTCGACTCAACATTGATATCTATGTTGATATTCCTAAATATAAAGCTTTACTACAACTATCACATAAACTAATAAGATCCAAGAAAATGAGGTCGTCGTCAGATAGACCAAACGAAAAATACATGTTCGCCCTGCAATCTTTCAATACACTAAATGTAGTTGACCTATTGCTTATAGTTTCTAAGAAACAGACTCAAAGAAAACTATATAATCATGATTGACCAATGAACCATGCTAGGCAGACATGCACACCTTACGATCAATCTATAGGCATTACATATAATGAGTTGACCTATTGCTTAAAGTATCTTAGAAACAAACTTAATAATGAAAACTTAACATTGATCAATGAACCAACAAAATGAGGTCAAAGTCAGATGATACCTGCCAGACAGACATTTACAGCTTACAATCATTCGAGTCAACAAATATAGTGACCATTTGCTGATTGTTTAAGACTGAAAAACGGACCTATACACAAAAACATAACACTGAGTAATGAACCGTGAAAATGAGTTCAAGATCAAATTGAACCTGCTAGACTGACATGTACATCATAAAATAGTTCCATACACTGGTTGACCTATTGCATATAGTGTTAGAAAAAAAACAAAACTCAAAAGCTTAACTTTGACCACTGAACCAAGGTCAGATGACACCTGCCAGTGGGACATGTACACCTTACAAGCCTACGTACAAACACAAAATAAAGTATACGTATTGCATACAGTATAAGAAATAAAGGCAACAGTAGTATACCGCTGTTCGAAATTCATAAACCGATTGAGAAAAGGCAAATCCGTGTTACAAACTAAAACTGAAGGAAACACATCAAAACTAAGAGAACAACGATACAAAAGAAACACTAAAACTGCAACACACACAGAAACGGACATTTTAAGAAAAAAAATGGTCGGTTGAACCTGGATTTGCGGCTAGCCAAACCTCGCGCTTTAATGGCAATGTTAAAAATAACGCTAAAGAAAAACAGACCTAACTATAACCACTGAACCATGAAAAATAAAGTCAAGGTCAGATGACACCTGCCAGCTTGGCATGTACACCTTACAACCCTTCCATACACCAAATATACTAGACATATTGCTTATAGTATCTGAGATATGGACTTGCATACTATCAAATCTTTACCTTCGCTTCAAAAATCCATGAAATGAGATCGAAGTCAAGTGAAAACTGTCTGACGGGCACGAGGACCTTGCAAGGTACGGGCATATCAAATATATAGGTATCTTTTTACTCACATTAAGAGATAAATTGACATTACGAAAAATATAAAGGTTTTTTTTCAAGTAGTCACTGAACCATGAAAATGAGGTTAAGGATAATAGACATGTGACAGACGGACACTTCGTTACATAAGGCACCAATATACAATGAATGAGACAGCATGGTCTTCCACCTTCTTAAAAAAAATTTAAAAAAAACTTGTAAGAAGCTAGTAAACGCCACCACCAGATCACTATTCCTATGTCGAGCTTTCTGTACCGACAACAGTCGCAGGCTCGACAAAAAAAAACTGTCACCAACAGCTTATCTTCATCGGGCTTCGTCCAGTACAGGCAGTTACAGAAAGCACACTACAAAAAAAAATATTAAGAAAAGACAAAATAACTGTGTTTTCACAGTTTAGTAACCATGTCATGCAGTTTATTAGATATTAAAATGTTGAAACTTGAAGAATGTATCCAGTAAAACATGCATTTTAAATATTTCTATTGTCGGTACATAAGAACCCAACTTTACAACTTTATATGATCACTCAGACACATATCATACGTGTTACAAGAGGAAGTGTTCTTCGTCGTCTATTACACCTGATTTGCACCTGAGACAAGTTTGTCGGAATATGATGACACTACAATTATAGTAGTCTCAGTCGGAAAGTACCCTCATTATCGTCCTCGCTCCATCAGCAACATATGTACAAATATTATAAATGTAGGCATATTTGTTTGTTTCACCCTTAGCTGCCACTATATGTAATGCTAAAATTGAAAGAAAAAAAATGTTTTCGGTTTGTCGCTCAAAAAATAGATTGTTCTTCGCCGAAGGCGAAAATAAAAGTTTGCTCAGAAAAAAACCCAATAGAAATCCCCCCCCCCCCCCCCCCGAAAATCAAATGGTTACTGCCTTAGTAACTTGAGTGATTTTGAAATACGAGGTATTTGGATCATGTGGAATAAATGTCATTCCAACAATGCACCAAAATTATTCATCAGTACTTTGATCCAACCATACGAAGATGGAAAATTACTTTGCCGTGGGATAATAGTAAACATTGTTTTGATTCAAAATATGACTGCACAAGTATTTCAGTGAAATTTTGAAATGGAAAACGGATGGCTCCAGATTTGCCATCTTGTATCAAAATTTGAATGGGGAAAGATCCCAATTGCGAAAGTGTGCAGCGAGTATTCAGCCCTCGCGCAATTTGGAATTACCAACAGTTTTACTATTCGTTTATGATACATTCAGGTTACCAAAGAGTTTAATATTTTTATACAAATCCTTGATAACGAAGTGATTTATACCGTGTATGAAATCATGACGTTTCGGACTAATCTGGATACTGGATACCTGCGTGACCATTTACTGAAGGAGTAAAGCAGTATGTGTGGTCTAAGTTGCATGTAACTTATCCGACGCCAGTGGTCTCAAATACAATAGCTGCTGAGATTCTTAGTATGTTGTATTTGTTTTCATGTATTTTACAAACACCCCAGTCTAATTAAAATATAAAACTCGGATTACGACATCAGGAATGCATACGAGTATAACGATATCCGAGTTATATATTTTAATGAGATTGCCGACAACCCTTAATAGAATCAACTGAACATGAGCCTCTGTATGAAGGGAAGTCATTTCTTACTAGTTATTAAGTCCAACCTGATCGATCAGTGGTAACATCAAATTGATTTCCTTTCAACTATCGTGGTTAAAAGAATGACAATTGAACAAATGAATGGTCAAACTCATGAGCCGATTTTTCTTTTACCAAATTATTGCTCTCTTGTGATGCCCCTTCTTTCAATTCTTTATTTTTTTATTTATTATTATCTATTTTACTTTAGAAGTCTTTTGTTGTGTTAATGTGGTTGGTGGGTTGATGTTCCATTGATGTATGCACCACGTCTTTTATCTATACTATAAAAAAGAAGATGTGGTATGATTGCCAATGAGACAACTATCCACAAAAGACCAAAATGACACAGACATTAACAACTAAAGGTCATCGTACGGCCTTCAACAATGAGCAAAGCCCATACCGCATAGTCAGCTATAAAAGGCCCTGAAAAGACAATGTAAAACAATTCAAACGAGAAAACTAACGGCCTTATTTATGTAAAAAAAATGAACGAAAAACAAATATGTAACACATACACAAACGACAACCACTGAATTACAGGCTCCTGGTAGTCTATGTATACTGTTGTTCTTGATTTTTGAATCTGATTGAATAAAATACGTGTAGTCGTTCTTCAACGGGTAACAGTTTAGTGAGTCAAGACAAATCTGAATTTCACTTAGATTTTTTGTATTACTATGTTATATGTGTTACTACAGTATTATATTAATAACAAGATAAGGGATTTGTCAAAAGGACTGGAACTTAAAGACACACGTAACCAGACCACATATACGGTCTTCAACAAAGACAGGCATCCATTGGTCAATTATACAATATGTAAAGTCACGTCTAAATCGTACCGGGTCTAAAAAAAAGTTGAAAATAAATCAAAAAACAGAAACTATCAAATGATCCTTAAACATCTGTCATAAACGTCAAAGTGGTCAAAATAGCAAATACACATTTAAAAGACTTGGACATTAGGCAACTGACTTCTTACCACATATAATCATATGATATGGCGGGAGTTTTTTTTTGTAAACCCTTTCCCTTTTCAATCTAAATAAGGCATACAAATTAAGAACCAAATCTCAGTTTTAAGGTAGTTATTATGAACGGTATACTGCCATTTTTCACTGTAAAATAGCAGTTCACAATAAAAGAGGGGCGAAAGATACCAGAGGAACAGTCACACTCATAAATCGAAACTTAAACTGACAACGCCATGGCTAAAAATGAAGACAAATAATAGTACACAAGAAACAACATAGAAAATTCTAGACTGAGCAACACGAACCCCACCAAAAACTGGGGGTGATCTCAGGTGCTACGGGAGGGTAAGCAAATCCTGCTCCACATGTGGCACCACAGGCACTTGTCTCAGAATGTGTTATATTAAGGTATATATATGATATTTTTCTGAGCCGACAATTAAAGTGCCTGTGTTGCTCAGTCTCTACAAATATTTGCTCAAATCTGCACAATTTGCGACAGTTAGGTAATAAATGACTTAACTTGACTGTTTATTTGAACAAAAAAAATAAGTTTATTATTACATTATTCAGACTGATCGAGTTACAAATACAAAATTACGTATTTGTGCCGCTTTGTTTAAATCAACTGACTGGCTTGATTGCCAGAGTCAAGTTAGTAATTGAAGGGGAATTAACTCAAAAATATTTTATTGTTATCAACTTTACAAATCCTTGTTATTAAGGAATGATAGGAAAATATTTTTACTTGTAGAGAGAAAACAAGGTCGTATATATCATCAATAAAAAGCATGGAAAAAATATACGCAAATATTGTTAAAACTTTATATCATGCACATCCAAATTTAAAATGTTTCGTATGGTGTTTCTGTATTACTTTTTGACATACAAATTCTTCATAGCAAGAATGGAGTAAATCAAACAAAAGAAGAATATTTTTATTTTCAAAAGGGCATAAATATAAGATCATCATTAAATTTTCATTTCGTGAATAGTCACTTTGGTTCACAATTGCTTTTCTTTCTTAAACAGTCAGTATAAATAAACTATAGCAATTCAAATTCATCATTTATTCATATTATAAAAATAAACAGGAAATAAACGTATTACTCCATAATTACACAGTAAGTTAGTGTTTATGCAGAAACTTGCCAAGTTAAGTTAACAAAAATGGGAATTTTTAACGCGTAAAAATACTAAATGTACTTTGCGGTTATCTCCCATGTGTGTGAAATAGAGCATCCTGTTTTCATTTTGTGACAAAGTTGTCAGAAAGAACAACAGATTAATATCTTTGGAATTAACTATTTATTTGGAATATTTTTATAATTATGAGTGGTACAACAAAAAGAAGGTAACGCACTTAACTGATTTATAACTGTGTTATGACATATTTCTATTTGTTTTCGCTAAATAGATGAAAAATGGGTCAAACAGGTCCAGTAGTCCTTTAAAAACTGTTACACTTATTTGACCACTTTTCATTACAATAAAACCAAAAATGAGTAGACCTGTTAGTATTTTTAGATAAATTATAGTGTAGAAAAATGACAGAAATTATCAGTTCTTTTAAATTTTACCTGTTCAGGTGCTAGTAAATGCATACATTTTAATGCAACTTCATTTTGTTTTTGTCAAACCTGGATACAAACTTATTTGTTCATAGCTTATATTTTTTCTTCTTAAAATATCATCCATAGCCTTATGAAGATGATAGTAAAATATAAATGCTTCATAAAATCAAAATGACATGAACTATTTAAGAAAAAAAAAATTTTATGAAGGATAAAATAAATTATTACAAAAATATAAATCTATTTAACACATTATTTTAGACTTACTTGAAACAGACTGGACGAAAAGCTAATAATTGGATTTTTTGTTTTTAAATTTCATAGACCAAAAAAGTTAAATGACTTATTCTTAAACAGAAAAATTATAAAAAAAAATCAACACTTTCTTATTACAAAGAAATCATATTTACAAATGTATATATGCATCAAACACTAAAATGAAAAGTGTTATTCATGGGTTGGGAAGTTTGGCAACATCCATGGGCCACCATGTTTTGAATTTTTACCAGAATACAGTGTTATCCCCAGGGCCTATTACATCATGGTAATGTGATGCTATATTTGTTAATGTGATGGTATCTGAAGTTGTTTTCTTGTAGATTGTGTTATGGATGTGATGCTATAATTTTTAGAAACAAAATGGTATATATTTTTCCTTTTAACCAGGATGCTATATGAAATATCTGTGGAGAACACTGGAATACTATATAACAAAATTATGGACATATGTACAGTTGGATGCAGTTTTTTGATATAAAAAGATATCTACATGTTAATGTACAATGTAAAAATTATGAATTTTTTACCCTTGATTCTTTTTGTTGGTTTAAATTTTGTCATATGAAATTTATAAAATAAAATGTTTAAAACCTGTTTAAATTAAAATTCCTTTCATCATGTTCATGAAAGGAATTACTTTTAAAATTTGAAAATTTAATAAAAAATAGATAAAGCAATTTGAATTAAGTTTTACATTGTGACTTAATTTTATAGGATTTAAAGCAGAATTTATTGAAATTTTAGTTTTTTAGTCATTTATAATTGTTGTAGTATCAAACCATTTTTATGACTTGTTGAAAACTTTTCAACCACCAGCCTTCAGATAATATATATTAGGCCGTTTTTATTTAATTAGTTGGTTTACGGACATCAGCCCAAAAAACTTAGGGTAGGAGGAGGGAAAAAAAATAAATTTAAACTAGATCTTTCCAGTTTTTTTTTTTAATTGGTTTACGGATATCTGTAGGGCTCACACTTTTTCAGAATTATAGGGAGAAGTGACTTCTCTTTTTGAAACTGATAGGGAGAAGTGGTGAGATTTGAAAGAGAAGTGCTCATTCGTGTGGTGCCCTACAATGTTTGGATTTTACTATAGTATAAAGGGTCATATGTAAATAATGTTCTTTTTATATTGTTCAATTCATATCCGAGTATACAATTAAAGTAACATTTCAAATTAAAAGTTTACTTAGGTTCTTGTGAGAAACTTCCAACTAAATATTTAATATCTAGCACTAAATTGTTTTTTTTTATTTTGAAAAATGTAAAGAAATCTAATTATAATATATCAATTACAATTTAATTCAAAACTATCTTAAGTATGAAATTCAGTGTTTCTCATCAAAAAATATATAAGTTATTAACCTGGTCCATAATTTATTGATATTAGCTAGTGTGATAGTCTCAGAGTTAAGCAACTTTAATCAAGTTTGAAACAAATTCAATCCATAAAAAAATATAGTGAATTATAGACACCAATCAATTAGATGTAACTAAAAGTCTCTTAATGCATGTGACATACATAATTTTTCCCTTTGTGGTCAATATTCGTCTGTCAGCTGTTTCGTCCGTGCGTCCATAATAATTATTGTAAAAGTACGGATTTCGGTCTTAGCTGGTCCGGTTCAGATCCGTAGTTTAGAAATCGGTAAATGGCGGACGAATGCAAGAAAATTTACAAAAATAAACGATGTTTAACAAGTTATTTGGAAAGGAACATGACGTTTTTAATGCAATAAATGGATTAAACATTTACTAGAGGCAACTTTTATCACGTTTAAATGAAGTAACAAACTTATTTTGCCGTCGAAATTTAGGTTGATGTACGTTTTCGAGTGACAAGCACCGGAACTTGCAAAAATGTTCGAGGTGATGAGTTGTATTTTTTATCAAATAAACTGCTACACACTGCAAATACAATGCTTCAGCCTCTTTTCTTAAGATAATGAACCGTTTATGTCTTAATTTCTTAAATTATCAATAAAAAAATGATGTTTCATCAACTTGTTAAAAATTGAAAATGTCCGATGACGGATGCGACTGGTCTCGTCAAGAACAAGGCGACTTGTTTTCGATTTTGGGTGTCAGGGAAAGCTAACCAGTCACGTTTCCGGTGCACTGGTTTACGATTTTTTAGTGCAGTAATAGGAAACAGAATACGAAACGTAAACACAAAAATTCCGTTTAAAATTTTCTTAGTAAATCGATAAATATGAGGTCGGCGGAAATAATTTTTAAGGACAAATATGCGTTTATTTTTATTTGAATTAGGGAAAATTCGGGTCGGCGGATCCGTAAACCAACTTATTTAATAAAAACGGCCTTATTATCCTTCTTGAATCTTCACTACAAGGAAGACATTTCACTTTCACAATTTTTTTTTATCATTTGTATTTAAATTTTCATGTAGAAACTCAAAACATGTTCTTGATTATTTTGTTATGTTTACCATGTTTACGTTAAAATACACCTGCTTGTTTAAAATTTGTATTAAATTTGCTACTTAAATTTTTTATAAGTCCCATTTAACCTCTGGTTGCAAATTAAATTCACAGTTTAAGTAGTAAAAAAAAAATAGAAACCTGAATAATGAATTAAATGGAATTATCCAGAAACTGACATTTTTGCCCTCAAGGTCATATGTGTATGTTAAAGGACTAGATAATAATCTTACAGGTAAACAGTTGGTTAATTATTTTTTTTGTTAACTAATATTTTTAAGGGTGTTTTAGTCTTTTAAATTTATTTTGTAATAAATTTACATAATACTGTGTAACCGGTTATTTTCACATAGTGTTTATTTGGGCCTATTTTTGATATAATTGAATGTGCACAAAATTAATTCTGCTATATTTTTTTTTTGGCATATGTCAGTCTTTTCCAACAGCTTCTATTTCTGAGCAACATAAAAAAAATTCTGGTCAGCAGGTAAAAAATATCTTAGTTTAAAAAAAACCATCTATGTAAAAGGGCATTATACATTAATTATGTACATTTATATATATACAAATGTATATGATGTACAGTACCCTTATTAATTAATTAATTAATGTCTAAAGACTATAGGTGTGTAAGGTACTCTGTCAGGTATTTTACCACAATTAATTTATGTCAAAATATATGTATTTTAAGCCATTCTTGATAATTTTATAAACTTATGAGTACTTAAAAGGTCTGGTCAATTTCAAAACTAAGCAACTCTTAATTTTCTTTTAAAAGAAACTCTTTCAAAGGGAAATAACTCCACTAAAAAAACCCTCATCAAATTCACAGTTTTATCCCTGATGTGTTTTTGGTTCAATGTCTATTTTAATTAAAGTCATATAAATTTTATGTTATTCATATGCAATAACTTGCCCTCCAAATTTGCTAAATATCATTTTGCAAAGCTTTTGCAAATTATCTCATACTTTGGACCAAAACTGTAGCATGATAAGGTTTTAAAATGTAAGGGGCCCTAGATCTGTTTTGGAGTGGTCCACATGTACCTTGTTAAACTACTGTTTCCCTAGCCTTTCCACACTTAAGGAAGTTTGCTTGTCATGTTTTGATTTTTTTCAGATTCTCGGAATCCTCTAATTTTATCCATTTGAATGCCTTATTTAATCCCCTATCAATATATACTGGTTTTATGAAAAGCTTGTTATTTTGAAACTGAGTAGCAAAATTCCTTAAGTGAGTTCGAAACTTGCATGTTGCAGGTAGTGCTGAACTCAATTCTTAATTGACTAGGAATCTATAGCTACATTGTAGGATTGTCAGTTTTCCTGTAGAAAGTCTGGTTCTTTTGTGATCCTTAAGGTTTCCCACATCAATAAAAACCAACAGCCATGAATTAGTCGATAGAACTAAAAATGCTGTTCAAATCAATCAATCGTTTTAAATGTACATGTAGTCAATGAACTGAAAAGGATTACCTTTCACTTGTAACATTACACAATCATTGTGATTATTTGTACAATTCATTGGTAACAGTGTATATAAAATTGGAATTGTTAGTCCAATTTACCTTTTAATATTATACAATGTAACTACATGTATAATAAAATATAAATTTTGGCTGTTTGTCCCCTAGGTGGACATTGAAATAAAATTGAAAATGGCAATGGGGAATGTGTCAAATAGACAACTACCCGACCAAAGAGAAGAAAACAACTGAAGGCCACCAATTGAAAGTATACCTGTATATATCATAATTCGTTTTGACAAATAAGTTTTTATCCAGATTTTACAATAAAATAATTGACTTTTGATTAAAATGTATGCATTTACCATGTTCCCTTACGCCTGAACAGGTGAAATTAAAAAAAAAAAGATGATACTCCCTTTCCTACATGTATGTTACAAGATCCTGAATTTTTACACTGTCTAGAGTTATGCCCCTTTAGGCTTTACATTACAAAATTGAAAAATTGATGAATCTTTCGTTTTCGTTCTCTAACTTAAGTTTGTCTCATCCAAATGTAATGAAACTTAGTTATACACAATAATTATACCCACAAAACACAGATTCAGTTTGAATCTGAGTAGCGTCATTGTTACAATTCTAGAGTTATGTCCCTTTACAAATGGAAAATTGATAAAATTATCGTTTCTGTTCTTTGACTTTAATTTGCCTCAACCAATTATTTGACATTTATACACAATGCCTATTGGTCAAAACACAGATGAAGTTTGAATTTGGGAGGGGTAACTTTTACCATTCTAAAGTATGCCCTTTTGCAAATGGAAATATTGCTGAATTTCTTTGTTTTTTTACTTTTTTTCATCATATTGTCTTGACCATGCCTTGCTTTTTGGGGGCATTTTATTGTTGTAGAAATGACACCTATTGAACTCAAGTCCTCCAAGTCATAATTACTGAAACCTATTATAATCATACTTGTTAGGTTTATAAGCTTTTATGTGCAGTTGACCATATAATACCATCCTTTTGATTTGACAATTTTTATTAGAGTTATCATATGGGACTTTAACATTTTTTTTAGTTAATGAATGGACCACAATGACACTTTGATGTAGGTAAATCCCCAAAGACCTATATAAATACATACATTGTATATGGACAGAAATTGATTTTCTTTACCATTTGAAGTCGTGAACAGCTGGTTGAGCTTATTCCTTTGAATCAAGTTCTTACTCCTACATACATGTACATGTATTTCAAAACACATTTAGTAGATACATGTATATAGTTTTCTGTGATGTATGCTTGACCAGTTATTAGAGGTCTTGTTTCTGTCAATTTCCAAGATAATCACCAGTAGGAGTATAAAATATATCAGGCAAACTTTATTTTGGTCAGTTACTGCAAGGGAATCTATGATTTTTTTTTCAATTGCAGGGGAGGGGGGACTCTTAAAAAGTAAAGAAATAATACAGAGTGTTGCAAGTCAAAACAATTTTTTAACAATTTTTGCCATAAAAAAACCATATATTATCCGTTTAAAGTATGACCTCTACGTCCCTAAATCCACCATTGCACTCATTATTGGTATTTTGGTTCTTTTATTGATAAATTAGTAAGCTTCTATCCTTGTTTGAATGTTAATAGATGGTCCATGGATATTTTTTTTTCAAACGCTGCTCGCAGGAAAACATGAATTGTATGATATTGTCACAAGGTACATGTACCATCAATGACAATATTAATATGATGCCTTTTTACACCTTTACACACAAATTTTCTGCATCCTTCATAATATACAGATATACTGTGATCCAACTAAATTTTGCAAGCCTGGAAAGGGTATCTCAATGGGGGTTCTGTTCCTGGATCCTGCTAACTGTTTTATTAGATTCCTGTATCCCGCTTACACTTTGTACGTAAGCGATTCTCATTTTTTTGTTATTACCAGAGTCCCGCTAGACCTCATTTCCTGTTTTCACGACACAATAATTTGATTTTCACGTGTCAGCTTAAAAAAATCAGCAATCCTGCGTCACGCTTAGACCCTAATGAGACCCACTGGAAACGATCATTACAATTAATATTATTGACTTAAGCAAGTGGATATATGCAAAAATTGAAAATTGCAAAATGTTCTTATGCAGGAGAGTGGCCTAGAAAGGGCTAAATGAGAGATAAAGTTTTGACAAAATTAAGTTAGTTTTCAGTCATGTCAGTATATGCATGTTAAATCTGTTTAGATTGTATTTATTCTACATTTAGCTTTATCCTTTTAATAATAAAATTGAGATGTGGAAATGTGGAATGTGTCAGAGAGACAACAACCTGAGTCCTGACCATATACTTTCATATGAGACCTGAACACACTATAAAATTATACTAATAGGAAAAGGTACTCTGTTCTTGTTTGCATCTATTTAAGATAACAAATACATTTTTTTGTTCTCGATTTATAAAAAAAAAGTTACATAATATTTTACCGTTTTGTTGGTACAGAAACAAATCAGAATTTACATGACTTAGGTGAATGAACTACATGAAAGGATAATTCAAAATATATAATACATGTACTTTTATTTTATTATATAATCCTTCATACACCTGAATTTGATAAATTGTTAGTCGATCGCGAGATGTACATCATAATCATATTAATTTCATTCTGTCAGCTTACAGATAGGTTGAGATGTATATATTTATTAAGGTTGATAGTTTCTTCAACCATCAAGTCTCAAATGTCCCTCAAAGTTTTAAACACCCTCTAGGTACATGTAGCTTAGACATGAACGCAGGTAGCATCTCTATCAAGTCAATCTATCAAATGGCAGAATTTTTCCGGCATTATTTACTTGTAAATATTTAACAAGATACCCCATTTGTGCCCTTCTGCATGCATACGGTACATTTGTACCTTTCTCGATAGTTATCTCCTTTATTACAAGGGAAAAAACTTTGAAAATTATATAATATTTATTTTACATTGGGTGTTGATAAGTTAAAGAGGAAATGGGTGGTGAAACAGGAATCGGCAAAAAGACGATTTCGTAAATTCTAATTCGGTAAACATGCATGCATTTATTGTGTGATTTCTCAATGAATAGGTATAGTTTGTCCACCCTTTCAAGAAACATGCTCATTGTACAATAGACAGAGATATCTGAAAATCTAATTGGTATCTGCTTTATTGAAAAGGCTTAGCATAATTTATTGACTTTTGCACGTTTAGCCACAAGTCGGATGCCCCAGACTAGGGAAATTTGTTTTGGAGTTGTAAGTTTTTGAAAAACTTTGTTTGGACCAATAATAAAAATGCAAAATATTGGCCTACAGACTAGAGGTTGACAAAGTTTTTGGTCCAGACTGGACTTGAATGTCAGTTTACATGATTAACCCACATTATAGCATGACACTTTACTCTTGCAAAATTAAAACTTCATGTGATTATATAAATTTCTTTTCCTCGCTTCCCGTTTATGCTCCGTTGCATTCTTTTACTCTGATTTCCTTCTGCTTTCATAATACATGTATACTCCTTTTCTCTATTCCCTATTTCGTCTTCATTAAAATTGTTTCCTGTGTTCCTATCTCCCAAGTTCCTGATCCCATCAAGTCTGTAGCTGACAAAACCCTTGTAAACAAAAAATACTATTATAGGGGGTCATTATAGACAGTAAGAGTTGAAGTTTAGATTGAAGTTTGACTACAAACATATTACAACGAGAATAGCCCCCCCCCCCCCCTCAGAGTAATCCTGGTCATGATCCTTTCCATTACTTATGATTACTTTTAGGTGCACATCCAATGTAAACTCTTTGTGATAATATATGTAATTCCTGTAAGATTCAATTTTATTATGCCCCATTAATGGGTATTATGTTTTTCTCAACCCAATGTAATAGAATTTATACACAATGCTTACTAGTCCACAATACACATATCAAGTATGAAGTTTGGTAGCGTCATGATAACTGTTCATTAGTTCTGTCCCATTATATTGTTATATATATATCATGTATATGCAAGCAGGGGCATCACTGGTGTTCATGGAAATATTTCCCATTTTGTTTTTTAAATATATAAAACCAATATGAATAAAGATACAAAAATGATATACATGTAGATGTGTATGTATAACACAGAAAAACAAAAAATGCAAACAAAAAGTGAAGATATTACCAAAATCTGGATAGCAAATATTTACTGTTAGGGATATTGAACTTGAACTTTGCATGAACCTTAAAAGAATCAAAGGAAACAGATATTTTGAGAAGTAATAAGTACAAATGGTACATCTGTACTTGTAATATGATCAATTGTAACATTACAGTCGCCATTATGTTCCGTAAGAACTTTGATTTGGTGTTAAGATCAACCTTTACAACTTATAATGTGATTTCCCATGGTTGTATCTTCATAGGCTTATAACCTTACAGGAAACAGTCTGTTAATGTTCTCTGATTGTGTTTGTCTTTCCTTGTTTAGGGTCAGCTACAAGAAATGATTAATGATTTTACGAAAATTACTCATACATGTACATATGCACAGGTGTGTATTCTAGGTCTGCATGTATGCTAGTGCAGACCTAGCAGAGTCCATTACAAAACCTTGAAGGCAGGCGAAAGATATAAAACAGACCTTCGAATTCAGAAATTAAAAACAAACTGACAATTCAATGGCAAAAAAACGAAAAGAACTAAAGACACATATAACAGTATACAAAACTCAACATTGAAAACTAAAGACTAAGCAACATAAATCTCACCTAAAAGTGAGGGAGGTAACATCTTGAGCTTCTGAAGGCTAAGCAGATCCTGCTCCACATGTCACACTTAAAGTGACTTTTAGTGTTGCTCATGTACATACATGTACTTTTTCCTAAATTGTAAGTTCAGTCCTAGTGATAAGTCTAATCAGTAGGTCAGATCCAAGAAAAAAAGTATTTATTGCATCATGTCAGTTTAATCATGTCTACTATATATATAAACAAAGACCCACAGTATTTGAAAGAAAATGTTACCCTAGCCGACTAGCCATGTCTTGCAACTCTTGGTTGGTGGGAATGCTATCATGGAGGCATGGTAGAGTAATTGTATTGCTTAATATTAATTTTGTACTGTGAATTCATTTATTTTCATAGGTACATGTATCAAAGTTTTTAGGATTCAGAGAAAATTATTTTCGGTGGCTATTTTATTTTGTGGTTTGTCAGGATCTGTGTTAGAAAATTTGTACTTTGTTGAAATAATAAACTTGCGGTACACTTTCATCCACAAATTTGTATATCACTGGTCATAATAAATCTACATTTGTTGTTGAACAGGGTATAATGAATCTACATTTGTTGTTGAACAGGGTATAATGAATCTACAGTCAAAATTCTAATAAGAGACTAAAATGATGATTCCCATGAATGGGTGTGTATTTTTACCAAACAGCATGTTCTTTATGATGTCATCATTGATACTGATGATAGGATGTCATATATTATTCGTAGTCTGTACGGCTATAATCTGTATTATGTAATCCGTAGGAAATAATATGACAGAAAGTACTATTTCACCTTACTTAATCTTAATAATTATTGTCTGTAATCACAGCCAATGATGTAATAATTGCAAGTTATCTTATAAATGGAATTAAATTGAACTGTTTATTGACAAAAAATCTTTATGTAGCATTAGAGTTGAATCGTTGAATTTGGCACAGATTTGATAAAGCAAAAATTTGTTCTAAATTTTTTAACAAATGTTTTTTGCTAAGGTCAGGGATCTGTGGAATAAAATATTTTATATTACATGATGAAACGCAGGTTTCCAAAACACGATTTGATCCCTAAATAGATACAGCAACAAGCAGGCTCAGTTTACCCTATCGAGAAATTCCCAATATAAAAGATATTCTATTTTTAATTGTATGGAGGATTAACAAGATACATTTTATGGAAGTGAATGTAAAAACCAAAACATGATCCTAGAAAAAATAAAGAGTTTTTTTATCTGTAATCAAACCTATTTGTGGTTCAACATTGATAGAAGGCAAAAACCTATGAAAACATTTAAGATATAAACCCTGAAAGTCTTATATCATATAGGACTACTAATTCAAGCATCATAAATAATCAACTACTTCTTGTTATTATTTCTTTTGCTGACTTTTTTTCTCTTTAAAAACCATATGCATATTGATAGGAAAATAAAGAGATGTGGTATGATTGTCAATGAGACAACAACAAAATGATGCGTTGTAAACCTTCAACAAACCTGTTTGCCATAGGGTTAGCTAAAAAAGATGCTGGCATGACAAAATCTTATTAAACAATCATACAAGATCTAGAAGACCAACTGATTTTAAAAAAATTAAAAATAATTAGTAATTTTTACCAGACTAAAATATCAATTTGTACACTTCTAACAGATTTAGTGTAAATACATCATAAACAGTCAGAGAATAGCATGATCTTGTGTGCAATGCCAAAAATATAAGTATCTATAGGATGTATGACCATAAGAGTTTATAGCTCTGAATAGCAATACATATTTAGTATACAATGTAAACATGATAAATGTTTCAATATATGAATGACATACTCAATGATAAAGACAGTATAATGATTATAATCAAAGATCTGTATAACTATAGTGTTCAATTGATATTTAACCTTTAATAAATGACTACCAGTATTCTTAATTAAACATTTCAATTATTGTCTTTGGTTGTCCATTAATTATGTTCTGATGTCAGTTACTTATAAAAAAATAATAGGTTTTTTTTATTCGAAGAATATTTTGACTTCTTATAATAGTTTCTGTGAATTCTGATCAACAACATTGTATGTTTTAGTGATAGTTCAAATAAGGAAGCCTTAAAAAGCTTAAGACTCTTGGGTAAATGATATCTTGTTGTTTTGAAAAGTGGAAGAACTATACCTACTGGCAAGCATTTTCTCTGTTATTGATTCTTTTTAAATCTGACAATGAAGCCCCTAAAAAACGATGAACTTTATGTTTTCTTACATTTTGCCACAATGGTAACTATAATTTCATAAAAAAAAAGTATTTCATTTCAGTTGTCTTAAAAAAATCTTTCATAATGGAAATGTTGTTTTATTATTTCAGTTACCCTAATTGAAACAACTGGCAAATTGATTGGACATTTCAAGCAGTATTGTTATCATGGAACACTTAGCATTGACAAATAATGTCAACACACTCAAATTAACACATGAAGTCACATTAGAACTTTAAAGAAGATTGTTTATTATCAATGCTAAACAAACATCTGCCTCATTGAAATACAATAATATAAAACTTTTCATCACTGCTATGGTTTTAAAGCAAAGGTCACAATATTCTGTTATTGATGAAAATGTACCAGCTGAGCAAAATTCAGAATTGAAATGAGAAATATATGTTTTAAAGAAACAACCATAGGCTTATCCCCTCTCCCCCCACCTTGGTAGGAAAATTTTGGTTAATCTTAAAGGGAATCACTTAAACATGACTGGAGTGGACCCCCTAGTAGGGCAGTCAGTGGGCACACCTCATGAACATTTCTGGATCCAACTCCCACTGACAACAACCCAACTCATAGAGCCGAAAATCAGCACAAGGCCACCAATGATAGCTTTGCTACCAATGATATGTGTAACTACATTTTAATGAATAATTTTATTTTGTTTTTAAATTTTAAACTGGTTAAAGGATAACTACAAAAAGTAAAGTAATTGATGGTAAAAATAGAAATTGAAAGTCATGGGTTCATCGACAATATGTTAGGGTACGCCTATTTTAAGTACAGTAAGGCTTTTCACTGATATTGAAAAAAGTTGAAATATAGCATGATTCGATAACATCTTTAATTGCAAAAGTACGAAAGACTTTCAAAAAAGAAATGTTGACGTATTTATAGTCTAGAGCATCGTCTGGATTTAGATAATGAGAAGCATATTAGCTATATATGGCTAGAATTAGAAGCAAGGTTAAGTTAAACGGTTGAACTCGTATTATATGACTTCCTGTATAAAATTTTCACAAGGGACTGGTGCCGATATTGATCTTGTTAGCTTTGATAATTATGAAGTTATTGTCAATAGGTATCAGACCAATTTACATGCAAAGTTTTTTTTAGAATGTTCTTTGAAGAAGTAAACATTTGCATACAATTGCACCTTGTACCGGTAGTTACCTATTCATAGACCCAAGACTATTTAACATGTTGTCTTTCTTATCAAATCTATTATTGATCATCAGACCATATCATTAAATATCTTGTTGTATGCAAATAAGTATATGAAGGTCACTATACAAACTTGTATATAATTAATTACAGTGCAATTGTACATAGGTAGTTCATATCATACATATAGATATGTATAGAAAGTAAATTAGTAAACAAAGGTTTTAACCTACAGTAATGATTTACAAATAATCTATTTCTGGGTAAAAGTTTTATATATTTGTAGTGTAAGGTTCATTAAATGGATCACATTTTAAACAGCTGCCAAAATATAAATAGTGCCCAACCTCAGGTGATATTGGGCCTCTTGTTGGAGTTTCCTTTCAAAATACAAGCAATCTAATGCTAGTAAACATTACAATTTAAAGTTTACAAGACAACTCATATGACTTTTTATCCCCACATGAAAAAACAAGAAAAATATTAAAGTGTACTAGGATCTTTCTGTCAATTTTGGATCACTAGCATTTAGGTATTTCCATGTTTGTGCCTGTTAGACTGGAAGTCTGGGAACTTAACATTAACATTGATATACATTGTACATGTACATGTATATGCCCTAGAGCTTGGTAAGGCAATGATATTTTACCACTAAAAGGACAGCAAGGTTATACTACAAATCATTTATTTAAAGTTTACCAATATATGGTTGTTATCACTTGTTGTCAAATGGCATGATCTTATTTCATGGGGTGGGGTGGGGTGGGGGTTTGACCCTAGATCCCACTTATTATGCCTTGCTGCAGTGTAGGGGGCACTAAGTTTTATCCTTGTCCCTCTGTACGTACGTCCAGATGTGTGTCCCTACGTTCCAATTCTCTAACTTTAGTTTGCCTCAACCAAATGTTATGAAACTTATACACAATGCTTATTACCACAATATACAGATCAAGTTTGAATTTTGGTGCGGTCACTGTCACTGTTCTAGAGTGAAAACATTTAGCTTCTTTTATTTTGTGTCAGATTCCAGTGTAACACAACACATGGTTATTTGGAATAGTAGTTTATTCAAGCCCGTCTGGACCAGTGTCCATAACAGACGGTCTCCTTTATACAGTAAAATACACAAGTATATATACAGAATATAAACAGTGTCAAGGTTTCTATTAATTGAAAGATACAGGGATGAATATCTATTAAGTTGTCTCTGTTTGACATGTTTTGAACAATCTGGAGATTAATGGTCAAAGAATACACGCATGTCCAGTGTTTTAAATTATTGTTATTGCTACATGTCTCCACATGGTATGCAATACACGTATGTCCAGTGTTTAACTAATTGTTACATGTCACCTCATGATCTGCATGTAAATATTTCATATGCAGTAGCGGTCAATTGAACAACCTTTTACAAGGTCATGATTTTCTTAATAGATATTCCCCTGTATTTATTTTATTCAATTTAATAAACATTTTAAGAATATATAATCATCAATATAAATATAAATATATTTTATATATATTTATATACATATTTTTAGCCTATCATATTGTCACACCAGCTTGACTTTGCGGATTGCCTGCTAACCCCTGTTTACAAAAAATCAGCCAACCCCGCATCATGCTAAGAACCCAATGAGACCCACTAATAGTATGAATAGCTAAAACCTTCTGTGTTACAATATATGATTGATATTGGCTTAACATCCAGTGGCAAATATTGCATACATGCTCAAGACAATTGCAATATATATATATATATGAATGCATTGCTGTTCAGCAGATACTCACTGAATGCATAGCTTCATTTGATTTTACAAGAAATTAATGCATTTCCTGGATAGATACATGTATACATGTATATTGGTAGACTTGTATTGTTTGGTAGCTGTCTCATTGACATTTGTCCCATATCGCCTTTTATTATACTACAAGTAATGGTTATACCGAAACACTTTTGTATGCGTCAACTTCCGTCAAGTATGAAAACTTGTAACTGCACAATATATTAGATTCAAGCTGATGTTACTGTCAAAGTGTGTACAATGATATGCATTGTACAGTTGTATTTATTGAGGTTTCAAAATTAATTGCATGTCGTAGATCATATATAAAACAGCATTCAAAATAATCATAGAAATCAAATCGTGCTATAAGTTTGAACTTTTGGTAAAACCTGGGCTACCTTGTATGTATTTATGCATAGTAAATATAAAAGAAAAGAAAAAGCAGGCAATTCAATCAAATAAAAGGCTTAAATTTCAAATATGAATGTTTTTCTGTCCTCGTTTAATGCACTGTAAAGAGCGAAAGCAGTAGATGTCTTCACCGGTGTACGTGAGGAAACTGTTTGATTGATCAGGGACGGAATTATTAGAAGTTTATGACGTAAAAATGTTACATCACAATCATTTTACAATTGGCTCTTTTTTTTTCTGGTTTTATTTAATAACTATTCCAGACACTATTGTACGTCATACATGTATACATGCATGTAAAGTTGCATTCATTATTGTTGCGGTGTGAACAAAAAAAAAGAAATAACTTCGTGCTGAGAACTTGAACTTTTGGTTTAAAACTAGTCCATATTTATCTCCTTTTTTAAATTCTAACACTTTAAAGAAAATACTTCCAAAATAAGAAGAAGAAAAAAAGCTCCCATAGATGTAAAAAAAATTGAAAACAACATGTTTACTAGTAATAATTTCTTGTTTCTAAAGCGCTTTTCTAGATTTACCTTCATCAGGAACGCTCAAAGCCAAACATTTGAAATCCGAAGATGTATAAGTACCGGAACCATTGAAGACCTATATGTGAAAAATACTTTAAATAAATAGCCAAATTTATTTAAAGCAATTTTTGCCTGAGCGAGTTGAAACATTAGTTTCTTAATAATTTCTAAATTTGTAAACGGACAATTTTAGTAAAGTTTGTTACATCATATCAGTTCCGAAATACTGACTGCTAATCATGAGCTGATGATACCCTTGGGGACTGATGGTCCACCAGCAGAGGTTACGAACCCAGTGATGTATAAAATTGAAAACAAACATGTTTAATAATTTCTTGCGTCCAAAGCAAAAATGGTGATCAAAACTTAAGTAGAGATTGTGTGTTCAAAAGTGTTAAAAAAAAAAAAATTAAGAAATAATTCCTTCATGTCATGCTCTATTCTCATTTTAACATTGGTAGGCATTATATTTGCTGATATTTTACACTGAGCATGCTCATTTTAACATGGGTAGGCATTATATTTGACCACATTTTTCACCTCGCTAACAGCGTTAGCGAGGTGTAAAATGTGGTCAAATATAATGCCTACCCATGTTAAAATGAGCATAGAGCATGACATGAAGGAATTATTTCGATTCTAATAGGACAAATACAGTATTTTTATAGGTCGAAGCGTACGAAATTACCGTAAAAATGTTTGGCTGTTCCTGTATCCTCCTGGAGGAGTCTGTGCATTGCATTTCATATTTGATAAGTTTAAAAGCTACGAGCAGGGTAAATATATGTTGTTTCATAAAAAATATATAATAAAAGTGTATGTTAGCTGCTAAAATGTATATATTTTAAAGGATAACGATGGAAATAACGTTTATATAAACAGTAAGTTCGTGCGCATGTGTCAAACATATTTTGTGCTCATTAGAACACGGCTTTGTTTACAAGGTGTAATAAGGACATCATATTAGAACAAAGATTTTAAACCTTTTTTTAAAATATATAAACAGTGTGTCAGAAAACTATAAACCTGTACCTGTTTGTGATGTAGATTTCTGTCACTCAGAATTATGTATATCATAGGCTGATTTGTCATCTGTTTGTATATGGTATGATCAATTAGATGGAAAATATTGTTGAAGAATCTACATATAAAGTAATATAGCAGTCAAGAGACAAGATCTTGATGACATGTAAATGTCGTGAAACCAAATTAATACTAGTACATGACATGTCTTTGGATGTTTGTAATAATAGTAAGATAATTGCCCTCTTAAACCAGAAACATAATTAAGGTGCACTTTCTGTACTTAAAAAGCATCTTCAGGTTGGTAGTAATCCATGAAAATTTGTTGGGGTCTATTGCTATTGAGACATGAATGAAAGGTCTAGTTTCATTAGTTTGGTAAACAAGTGACAAACAGGGTCTCAATAAAAAAAAATGAAGTGAAAGAAGGACAGACAAATTCAGTATGTTCCTGTTTCAAGACAGGAGCCTGTAATTGGATGGTTGTTGGTTGTTACTGTAGGTCATATTTGTTTTTCCGTCATTATTTTGTACAGAAATCAGGCATACAGTTGTTTTACATTTGGCCTTTTATAGCTGACTTTGCGTTTACTCATTGTTGAAGGCTGTACAGTGACATATAGCAGTAAATGTACATGTGTACAGTGACAGCAACCTTAGTCTGTCTATAATAGTTGTAAATTCCTGTGCCATTTGGTCTCTTGTAGAGATTTGTCTCATTGGCAATCAAACCACATCTTATTTCCATAAAAAAAACATGTCAAGAAATAAAAATGAACAAAACAAAAGATAAGAGTTAACTACAGTTCACAACACATGTAAACTACAGAAAACTAAAGATTAAACAATATGAACCAAACCAGAGTCTGGTAACTACATTAGAAGAATCTGGAGTCCCTGTCCAACTAATTACACTGATTAAGGATATTTGAATTTGAAATACAGCAATTAATTTGAGTGTGTATGTAAAGGTAGAATCTTTGGTTAGCTTGCTTGTTTGCCGAACAATGAAGTATTTATCATGTTAGGTATACTATCCTTCTTTTGGGCTTTGGAGTAGTCTAGCCATACAGGCAGGAAGATTATTGTACATTTAAGCGAACCAAAAATATTATCTTAACTTACACACTCAGTGGATTCTGCTGTAAGTTATAGCTGTAGTGAGATGGGTATGTAGGCCGAGTTATAATTTTTAACCCCTTTTCGAAGTGCCAAAAAAGAATTGTTCCATTTGGCCTTAGAACTTGCATTTTTAGTCTAATAATACAAATTGCGTTGTAAAACAACCTGCACCTGCCAGACATTAAGTACATATTCCATTTTAGTCAATTCTGAATATTTGCACTAATAAATACACTCATTAATTTCCAAAATTTCTAGGTTACAACTAATACTGTTTAACCCAGTCTCTTTTTTACCTACAGTGTATGGTAGTTAATTTATATGTGGATAATTAATTACTGAATGCTTGTGGCTATGAAAATAACATTTGATTTTCATTTATAATCGATTTCATTTATAATTAATCACTTTTCTACTTTATTACATTTACATTTTAAATATGTAAAGTAGGTATACAAATCCAGGAAGTCAACTATTTATTGTTCATATATAAACAAAAGATGTTTTTGTTTACATTTTAAAAAATATTTCAAGGTCTTGATCAAAATAAACAATTTTCTAGGTAAATAATTGATATTAAATGGCAGAACTTCAGATTTTTTTTCTGCATTTTTTTGTGTTTACATTATGTAACACAGTTATCATCAATAGAAATTTAACATCTTTTGTTCCATATAATCAGTGAGTTCGAACCCTGCCAGTGTGGGTGCACTCGACTTCAATCTTAATTGTCAGTTGTCCTATTGGATGTCGTTGTTTTCTCTGGACACTCAGACTTCCTCCATCAATAAAAACTGGCCACCACGAAATATCTCAAAAGTGGCACATAAAAGTGGCTTTAAATCATCTACAACCAATCCACTTAATCATGATACATACATGTAGTTGTTTAAGGGACTTATAGTTCTTGTGTTTATATGCTGCAGCATTACTTCAATTGCTGGATGATTTGGATATTATTTTTTTCCCAATTTGTTCCTGTAAAAGTGAAGTTAATTTTTTAATGACTTTTTTAACCATGCATATGTATTCATAAAAATTCATCTTAAATACCAAGCATGACAACAAAATCTACATAACTTTGACTAAAAAGCATAGAAAGATATTATTATTCATGATGTTCAGTAATAAAGACTTCCTTAATAAAAAATCATTATGACCTTATGTATAGACCTACATTGTTAGAAAGGAGTACATACAATTATCTGTAATAAGATTCATTAGAAAAAGAAAAAGAAATAAATGCATGTGTATAAAAGATGACAAGTTTAAAATTTTGTAAGGCAAAACGTTTCCCCACATTGAGATACTTCCGTGTACAGAATTTAGTAGCTGAATAAAGCAATGTAATGGAATTTCTGTCTCATTGACATCCACCCTATATCCTCTGTTTATTTGAGATTTTATGGCATTTTAAACACTTAATATTGATCTAAATACTGTATTTTTTGTTAGTATTTATTTAAACTTCAAATGAAGGGTTAAAAATGATTCATTGAAGAATAGAAAAAAATAATCCTTTAGTGAAAAAACAAATTCACACAGACAGGATTTACATTATGACCCTAAAGTAAAATGAATCAACAAAATATCATAATTAAATCAAAGTTTTATCTTAGTTCTAAATCAATGCTGACAATGAAAGAAAAATATAACTGACTTGTTTTGACAGAAGATTACGAATTTTGAAATGAATGGAATAACTACTGGTTATAGTAAATGTTTGTTACCCTCAGAATTGAATAACTACTGGTTATAGTAAATGTTTGTTACCCTCAGAATTGAATAACTACTGGTTATAGTAAATGTTTGTTACCCTCAGAATTGAATAACTACTGGTTATAGGAAATGTTTGTTACCCTCAGAATTGAATAACTACTGGTTATAGGAAATGCTTGTTGCCCTCAGAATTGAATAACTACTGGTTATAGGAAATGTTTGTTACCCTCTGAATTGAATAACTACTAGTTATGGTAAATGCTTGTTGCCCTCAGAATTGAATAACTACTGGTTATGTAAATGCTTGTTGCCCTCAGAATTGAATAACTACTGGTTATAGTAAATGCTTGTTGCCCTCAGAATTGAATAACTACTGGTTATAGGAAATTCTTGTTGCCCTCAGAATTAAATAACTACTGGTTATAGTAAATGCTTGTTGCCCTCAGAATTGAATAACTACTGGTTATAGTAAATGCTTGTTGCCCTCAGAATTGAATAACTACTGGTTATAGGAAATGCTTGTTGCCCTCAGAATTGAATAACTACTGGTTATAGTAAATGCTTGTTGCCCTCAGAATTGAACAAATTGTTGCCATCAGAATTGAATAACTACTGGTTATAGGAAATGTTTTTGCCCTCAGAATTGAATAACTACTGGTTATAGTAAATGTTTGTTGCCCTCAGAATTGAATTACTACTGGTTATAGGAAATGTTTGTTGCCCTCAGAATTGAATAACTACTGGTTATAGGAAATGCTTGTTTCCCTCAGAATTGAATAACTACTGGTTATAGGAAATGTGTGTTGCCCTCAGATTTGAATAACTACAGGTTATAGGAAATGTTTGTTGCCCTCAGAATTGAATAACTACTGGTTAGAGTAAATGCTTGTTGCCCTCAGAATTGAATAACTACTGGTTATAGGAAATGCTTGTTGCCCTCAGAATTGAATAACTACTGGTTATAGGAAATGTTTGTTGCTCTCAGAATTGAATAACTACTGGTTATAGTAAATGCTTGTTGCCCTCAGAATTGAATAACTACTGGTTTTAGTAAATGCTTGTTGCCCTCAGAATTGAATAACTACTGGTTATAGTTATAAAATGCTTGTTGCCCTCAGAATTGAATAACTACTGGTTATAGGAAATGCTTGTTGCCCTCAGAATTGAATAACTACTGGTTATCGGAAATGTTTGTTGCCCTCAGAATTGAATAACTACTGGTTAGAGTAAATGTTTGTTGCCCTCAGAATTGAATAACTACTGGTTATAAGAAATGTGTGTTGCCCTCAGAATTGAAAAACTACTGGTTATAGCAAAACCTTGTTACCCTCAGAATTGATTTAACTACTGGTAATAGTAAATGCTTGTTGCCCTCAGAAAATTTTCTAGGAATACATGTAGCTATCATATCATCTACTTAAGGTAGAGGATAGTTGTCTTTTTGGTGAATCAATTCTTCAGATCTTTTTAATTGAGAAATGTCGTTGTATTATATGAATATAATTGTTTGATGTTTTGATTGGTTCAGACATCATTTATGAGGATACTGAGACAACAACCACAACAACATAATGTTCAAGTGCATAAGTTGTTCTTTGAAATATGAAAAATTTAAACACTACAGTACATTTTATCTATGTTTGTTTTAGGAGTTCTGAGAAAAGAAAGGAAAAGTCTAGAGATGCAGCTAGAAATCGAAGAAGTCAGGAAGCTGAGATATTTTCCCAGTTATGTAATGCCCTTCCTGTTCCAAGTAATGTCCAGGCCCAGCTGGACAAATCTTCAGTCATGAGAATTGCCATCAGTCATCTAAAATTGGCCAAAATCATAGAAAAAGCAAATGACGAAGGTAAAATGTCCTTAACTTTAAGGGTCATATTTAACATGCAGGAATTGTAGTTTACATTAAGATAAAAGAAAATGCAAAACAGGAAATTATTTACTTTATTAAAAGTACATGTAACATCAAGGTCATGAAGGTTAAAAACTGGTAATGATATTTATGTTATATAATTGGGGTCACATGTTTACATTTACGAGATTCAGACTCTTGTTACTTTCAGATTTAACAAATAGTTGAAAAGGGTTCAATTCATTTAAATTTAGAGAGGGGAAATATGCCTAAATTGCCTGATTTTGAGATCAACAGATTATTTAAAATCTTTTGGAAAAAGACATTTGTCTAAAAATCATTTACAATTTGCCCTTTCAGAATCTAATGCATTCTGGGTAATATTTTCAAAAGCGTACACCAAATCGTTGTGATTGGTTTAAAACGTTCTAAACAATGGAAATTCAACCAATGACGTATTGTTATTTTCATTTTGGGGTACGAACAATGAAATTACCCATGAATCTTTAGATTCTGAAACGGCCAATTTTACAAAGATGTTGACATGAGCCAAACTACTTTTGAGATGAGAGTGTTGCTCTTATTTCTTCTCTCTCTTTTTTTTTTTATATATTAACTCCTGGTAGAATACATGATAATATACAATTATAATACAACTATAGTTTATGGGCTATAGTGGCAAGACTTTGTCATCTTTTTTATTTTATTTATTCATTTTACATGACTTTGATTTTTTTTGGAAATTATGATCCTTTAATCTATTTCAGCCATGATGTTGTCAGTTTCTTTTTTCCTCATGAATTTGAATGTCCTTTAGGTATCTTTCACCTCTCTGATACATTTTCTGCTCTCTATTGGCAATATTGATTTAAATAATTTGTCTTTGAAAGTTAATTGCAAAAAATGATATATCTTTTATAAGCATTTGAGAAGTCATCATATTCTTCAACTATGATAAATGACATATTGATGTTCTCAAAGGTTTAATGTTTATCTTAATATAATTATCAAATATGACCATCTACCCTTCTCTAAAAATGTTTGGCTTCATAACTTTGAAGGTTCTGTGGTTAATAGATATGAAATTCCAAAGGTCATTATTTATTTTGAGAAGATGAAGCTGATACCATTTTCTCATAGAATTTGTATAAGAGAGAGATTGAGAAAATAAGATACATTTAGCGATGATGCAAGGGACATACATTGTAAATAGCCTATGGGCTTACTAGTATAGCAAGAAAAAATCAAATTGTTAAACATTTATTGGCATTTCAGAATCTGAAGGATTTTGGGAAGTTTTATTGTACCTCAAATTAAAAAAAACCACATTAACCACTGTTGGTAAAATATACATTTTTAACCAGTCACACAATTTCATAGTATGCTTTCGAAAATATTACCCAGAAGGCATAAAACCTGTAATGCTGAATTCTAAGCTAACCAATCCCTCTATAGAAAACAAAAAGTGAGCAAATCACACAAAAAAAAAAATACTCCCATGTCAAAGGCAGGTAACACATGAAATTGGGCTTGGGCAATTTAAATATCTAGAAAAATGTGGAAGACGTCATGTTTTTTGGAAGGGTCAGCATATTGCCTAAAAAATTAACTTTACTCCAATCATTTGCTAATAGGTATAAATAATTCAACAAAAGCTTATATCAATGAAATAAATTTTAATGAATTCAATATGTCAGAATGACACCAGCTTTGAAGAAATAAGATAAGACTTGTCAGTTTTTGAACTCCCAGGGAGAAAACTTATTCATAGATGCGAATAAATTATATAAATTTTATCTTTGAAGAATTCTGGTGAAAGAATTTAAAAATGAGAGAGTTTTTTTCTGACAGGCTATTTTCAAAAAAATAGAAATAATTAGAGGAAATACATTTTTTCTGACAGACTTTTTTCAAAAAATAGAAATAATTAGAGGAAAAACATTTTTTTCTGCCATACTATTTTAAAAAGATAGAAATGATTTAAGAAAAAAGGTGATATCTCCTCAAAGGTTTCTTAGATGTAGTTGAAAGATTTTCAAAACAAATAGTTTTTTGTAGAAAAGGTTATACCACTCGCAACAGTTCCTTTTTCAAAATATCTGTCTTAACTTTTTTTCTGATTTGTCTGCGTCAGTGTTATCTAGTCAAGGCTAAACTAAAAAAGATATTGAGTTTTTTTTTAGATTCTATTGATTTGTATGGGTTAACGCTAATAAACATGTAACCAAAAATAAAGAAAAGGCTAGATTTTTTTTGAATTTGAATATTTTAAAGATCTTTTATCGTACATGTTAGACTTCTTAGGTCAAAGGAAAAGGTATAATATTTGGTCACTATAAGGGCCTCTTAAAATAAAAAAAATAAAAAAATGCTTTAAATGTATAACAAATAACATCAATGGCCTTCAAATTTTCACAAGAGAGTTGCAAAAACTATGTGTGAAAGAACCAATATCAGTGTTTTGCTGTTATTAACCTTTTTGTACTGCAATATTGAATACAGCATTTTTGCACTGAAGTGGCATATAACAAACACCAATTAATCAATAAAGCAAATATAACCATTATTATAAAATCAAAACTAAACATTTTTAAGTGCCAATTCATATCATTTTATTTATTTATCAATAAAATTAAAAGTAATATAATTTGAAAGGATTGATTAGAAAATTTTACCATTTTTAAGTCTACGAAAATTATGTTCAGACAAAAAAAATTAATCCACTGTATAGATATTTTATGACTATTGCTAGAAGGCAACTGGGGTGGAAAATGATGCTTTTCCATCTGTCACTTTAATTTGCAAGGATGTTGAAAGCAACATCTAGTCACCCTGATGTTTTCAATACTTCCTTTCCGTCATTTTTGTCATCAGATAATTTCATATTTTACATTTTTTTAAGGAAGCTGGCTTGTCATGTTTTAGATTTTTTGTTAGATGTTCGGAATCCTCTGTTTTTATCCATTTGAATGCCTTGAAAAAATTTGCCTGGTGACCCTCATTTTTCTTATTGTAAATCTTGAACAGGTATGATGATAACCCATCTGTAAAAGTTGAATTAAATTTTAATTACTTTTTTGAGAACTTCAACTTGTCAATGATAAAGCTATGAAAAGTCAAGAGAGAATATTTTCCCGCCAAAATTTCAATGGCATATATCTCCAAAACAAGCATGGTGACCTATATATTTTTTTTGCTCTTTGAATTCCTTTTTAAATCACCTATCTATATAAACTATTGTTTGAAAAGTTAATTACTTTGAAACTGAGAAGCAAACTCCCTTAAATTTTGGATGAGAAAATGGCTCATTTGTGGATGATCAGATATTTTCATATTTTTTCTATTTGTTTATTTTAGATGAGAAAACTGATCATTTGTGGATGAAAGCATTAGAAGGATTTGTCATCATCTTATCAGCAGATGTTGATATCATTTTTGTATCAGAGAGTGTTGCTAAATACCTAGGCATCTCACAGGTATATAATCACTGTAAATTGACATGTCATGGTTGAACACATGCCATCTTTGAGACCCTTTATAGCTTGCTGTTTGGTGTAAGCTAAGGCTCAATTTTGAAGACCATACTTTGATCTATAATGGTTTACTTTTACAAATTGTAACTTGGATGGAGAGTTGTCTCATTGGCACTAATACCAAATCTCCTTATATCTATAGAAATATATCACTGTGTTTTATTTGGCAAAGTGAAAAAGAAATAGATTCCATCTGTATTCTTTTTAAAACTCAATTCGCAGTTTTAACAAAAAATCTACAAAGAGTTCTGATAACAAATAAGCTTCCTGGCATATATTTTCACAATTTTGTTAAACTTTAGATAATTATACCAAGGCTACTGATGCCTTCTGTACAAGATATAAAATAGAAATAAAATAATCTTTAGAATTATTAATGTTTGATTTTATGGGTCAAAGTCTGTTCAAACTCCTCTGTCAAAGTGATTTTATTTGTTAAACATCCGATTGCATTTGTAGCTTGTCGTCTGCTGAAGTTTCTTCAACCTTTTAAACTATGGATTTGTTATACTTTTAGATTGACTTAATAGGGCAGAGTTTACTAGAGTTTCTTCATCCATGTGACCATGATGAGATAGTTGATCTCTTGTCCCACAAGACCACCAACAAGAAGAAGTCATTGTTTCTTCGTATGAAGTGTACTCTCACAACTAAAGGAAGAAGTGTCAACCTTAAATCTGCTTCTTATAAGGTAATTTCGATAGCACATGCAAACAGAAGTCTTTTTTAGCCTGTTTGTCTTGTGGGACCACCAAAATTACAAATCCTGTGGTCCCAGTGATGTTTCGTGGACCTGCATTTGCAGAAATCTTTTGCAATCACTTATTTCCATTCATAGAATTGAGAATGGAAACAGGGAAAGAGTCAAAAGTAGGAAAAATCAAATCAAAGAGCAGAAAATAGCCCATGGCCATATGGCATCAACATGACCAAAGGGTCTTCAATACTGCAAAAAAATCTTGCACCCAGATGTGAGCGTCAGCTGGCCCCTATACAATGATGTATACTAATGCAGTGAAACTCCGAGCCCTTTAATTAAATCAAATTTATTTGATTTCTAGCACTAGTATTAAACTACATGAGGGAAGATACAAAACGTTTGGTTGATAGCAATGATAGAATCATGCATTTTTTTAGGGAGAATGTAAGATTGCAGGTGTAAGATTAAATTTGACATGGCAAAATTTGCAGATGAAATTCAAAAATAATATTTCTGCTATAAAGCATAGTTTTAGATTTTACAAAGAGAGATTTTTTCAGAAGTTTAGTGAATATATTTACTGGCTTTATTCTATTTCAAAATACTTTATTAACACTTAAAGTTTTTTGTCCTTTCCATTATCACCTTAACAGATGTATACGACACCACACATTGACTTATTGACCAATGTGGAGTGGACACCTGCCAATGTGTAAATAAATCTACTGGCAAAAAAGTCTTTAACCGAGATATTAGAAACAAATTAACAAGTATGGTCTTAAGCTGTGAATTTTATATATCTGATTCATAGTTTTGTATGCTGCAGTTAACATTTATAGATGTAATAACATTAATAACTGTAAACTACTTTTATATTGGTCCTATCTTGTGTACAAAACTAAATGTTAGTTATTTTAATTTGAATTTCATTCATTGGTCAATTTTTTTCCAAAAGTTTTAATTACATTCATTAAAGAATTGGTAGATTTAATTTCAACCTTGGACTATTTATCATATTTATCTCCTTCATTTGTGATTTTTTTCATACAAGTTTCTGTCCTTTCCATTTGTGAAGTTTTATTTTTGACAGTAGTTGACCACTTCATTAAAATAAATGTGTATAACATGGTTATCATGATCATAGGAATATTATGATCAGTGGCGGATCCAGAATTTTTCAGAAGTTGGGGCCCACTGACTGACCTAAGAGGGGGCCCACTCCAGTCACGCTACCCCCTAAATCCCCCCTATATCTGCCACTGATGATATCAGATGTCAGTTTTCAAGACTTTAGTATTAAGGGATAAAGCAAACATGATATTACAGAAATTGTGTATAGGTTGATGCTCTAAATATTTCAGTTTAAGTGTTGAATTTTGTTGGCTTCTTTTGATTAGTTTTATTTGATTTCTGGCACTAGTTTTAAACTACATGAGGGAAGATACAAAATGTTTGGTTGATACCAATGACAGGATCATGCATTTTTATAGGGAGAATGCAAGATTGCAGGTGTAAGATTAAATTTGACATTCATCTAAGCATAGTTCAAGATTTTTCTTTTTTTTTGTCTAAAAAGTAGGATAAGGTAGGTAGGGGAACAAAAGCTATTTTGTAAACACCTCTATAAAAACACCTGTTGGTTTAGAATGACGATTCTTTTTTCTTCAAGTTCAAGGTCAAATTCTACCCCACCCATATGTTTTTTTTACTTTAGGAAATTCCTAAAAATGAAAATATTGATTACTTTAGCAATAAGTAAATTGTCTTTTAATCTTTTTTTTCTTTGTTTGAAATTGAATAATTGAAATATCACCCACAAAGATGTCATTGATATACTATTATTTTTTTGGGGAAAAGTGTCTTTTTTCGATAACAAGTATTCATTTTCTGGTTGGCAATTTGTTTCTTATCCTTATTTTCTAGTAAATCATTTATAGTAAAATCCCTCGTAATATAATAGTATGGATTGTATTGTGACAGTAGATTGAAATATTCTGAAAAATCATAAAACACATAAATCAGACTTAAAATCATAAAACCTCAAGTAAATGAACGTGACAAAGACAACTAAAGTATGTGTAGAGTGCATAACACAATAATATTATGAAATTTTCAGCCACAAAAGGATATTAATTTTTTTTCTGGTTTAAGATTGCGTCATACTAAACGACAGCATCTGTTTTTATTATCAATTAAATTAGGAAGTTAAATAAAATTTAATCAACCTTTCGATTGGTCCAATTTTATTTATTAAATTTTAAAAAGAAAAACCAACTTTCAAAAATCACCTTTCAAAGAATTAAATGAAATGAAAGTAGAATTGATTATTTTAAACTAATGGATATATGGTGGTTATTGATTGACATTGAAGTCTGATAACCAAGGTCGTGATAATTAAAAGAGAATGATTTACCTATAGGATGCAAAGACATCCTAATGTTTCTTTTAATTTTCATTAGTAACCATGGCAACGGCGTTATGCGTAAATATGACATGTTCACATTCAGTTAATATTTAAGACTTGTTAATAACCAAGGGATGGGTAACTAATTAGGTGAAAATGTGTGATGACTTATATTTAGATGTACAATTTTAAAAGTCACAGATATGATCATTGAACTTCTTCAAATATATTATAGAGAAATTTTTGGCAAATATGGCAAAAACTTAATATTAGAATAAAATTTAGTGCGTCAATATTAGTGTCATTGAAATCACAATTAAATGATAATATTGCAACATGTAAAAGTAGAGTGGATAAGAAAATTTCAAATCTCGAGGAGGGATTGTCTGAACAGTAACAGATTCAGGGGGTGGACTGGAGGGGGGGTATCTAGGGATGAACACCTCCTGTTTTGACGATCAATGCATTTGCATGGGTACATATAGTTGATACCCTAAAATGGCTGGATCTACCCGTGCTTAAATATTTGATGTAGTAATGTTTAGGTTCATGATCTTAGCCATTCAAAATTAGGTTCAATATTGGTTTTAAGTTTACACTTTAATTGGTAGAAATGCGTTTAGGTTAAAAACCATGACGATACCACTGGGCTCGTGATCCATACAAATTTTTATTGTTAAACTTCAGACTTCTTGAGCAATCATTAGGGCTCCAAGTTGAAGTGATAGGGCATAAGCTTTGTTGATTGTGATTCTGGTTCACGATAAGTGGGCTCTGGGCTCCTGATTATTGAACTGTTGAGACAGTGATATACTCTAATATTAGTTTATCTGTTGGACATGATAACATGAAGTGTCTTTCACTAGCTACCTGATATTAAGTTTATCTATTAAGCATGTTGAATTTAGTCAAGTGTTTTCAGGTTAAGGTCTAAGAACCCTGCATATCTGATATCAATTTTATCTATTGTTGATGATACAGGGTTAAGTATACACAGATATCAAACATTAGGTTCACTGGTCGCTGAAAAATTTAGATTATAATGTTCATTGAAAAGTCATAATTGAAGGTTAATATTGGGGTAGTTTCATTGAATTGATTTTGAGAAAAAAAAGGGTTTGATATACTATGTCATTAAACTTTAAATTCAATCCGTCATCATTGCTAGTTATGTATGTGCACATTAGTTTCTTTCATTTTTTGCAACCCATGTTTAATGTAAAATTTGAGATAATGATCCTTTTCCTGTTTTATCAAAACAAATTGCTCTTCTTAGAACAAGAGAAAGCTGAAATATTTATTTATTAATTATGTGTAAATCTGATTCAGTGTCTCATATGTTTGGGCTGATCAATGCTCTCAGATATGAGATTCCTACATCGAATACTGTAAATTCAGAAATTATTGCGTGCATTTATTATTGCGATTTTTGTCATTTTAGGCTTAAATGCGATTTTAATTTTTACGATTTCGAGAAATATCTTATTAAATTCATATAAATTATTTCAAAATGCGAGTTTAAATTATTGCGTTTACAACTCAGTTGCATTTTTCGCAATAATAAAAACCTCGCATTAATTTCTGAATTTACAGTACTTAACTTTATTCTATTTTCCTTATTACTCCACTTTTTATAACTTTTCAGATATTAATTTACGAATGTCAACACATGGTTTTCATATTACCCTTGATTTTTAAGGCATTAGAAGTCAGTAGTAAAATGTAAAGATATCATCTTTAGATGTCCTTGTCAGTCTGTGGTTATGTATATATGTATTTATGTATTTCCATTAATGTCTCTTGATGACGCAGATAAATACTATTGATATACTGATAGGAAATCAGCAGAACAAATCATAATCCTCTAATTTGGTTTCCCATTACGATTTCCCAATCGTATTATCCTGAAAACATGTGCTATTAAAAATATAATGTGCACTGCTTAACCTGTATTAAATTATGCAGTGATATAAGTTATATAGTAAAACTATCAATTTAAGTGTTGTTTATAGGAATGACTGTCCTAGATTGTACTTTTATTTTTGTTGTTTTGGAAAATTTAGAAATGAGACTTTTTTTTCTCTATTAATATAGACATCTAATTTTCACTTATATAACTTTTTAAAAATAGAAAGAAAAAAAGATTCTTTTGGGGTTCTGGAGATGTCTTTTGATTATTTGTGATATTGGGTTGCTATCTAGTATACCCCACAATATTAAAAAGAAGATGTGGTATGATTGCCAATGTGAGAACTATCCACAAAAGACCAAAATGACACAAACATTAACAACTATAGGTCACCGTACAGCCTTTAACAATGAGCAAAGCCCATACCGCATAGTCAGCTATAAAAGGCCCCGATAAGACAATGTAAAACAATTCAAACAAGAAAACAAACGACTTCATTTATGTAAAAAAATGAACGAAAAACAAATATATAACACTTAAACAAACGACTACCACTGAATTACAGGCTCCTGACTTGGGACAGGCACAAAAATAAATAAATAGGCGGGGTTAAACATGTTAAGTATTTTTATTCATGTATTAAGACCAAGATATGCTGTTAAACAATAGGAAAGTGTCTATAGTATTTATTTCAAGCCTATGTCAATTTGACGTTTTGAATTAAGATAACTAAAGATATGCCTTGAGATTTGATAATTTAAGGACAAAATCTTAAAGACATTCAACAACTTTCAATCAATGGTACTGATTTTAGACTGGATTATTTACATGAGTGGGACTAGAAATATTAATGATAATTGATATCATTTCATTTTGATCATTACAATATCAAATGGATAGATAAAGGCAATGGTACCTAGAATACCCCTGTTCTATAGTCATAGAATGTTCTAAATGTCTAGCCTGAAGTCTTGCATGGCCTCTGGTGAAATGGTGTCCAGTTCAAAAACATAACAAAAATCTTAAGAAACTGTAAGTGAGTACAGAGGTTATGATTTAGGTCAAGATTGCCAACATTAACCAGTAAGGAGTACAGGAAAAGCAACACTTTAGTTTTGTACCTTTTCAATTGTCTAAAATATCTTTTTACTACAGAGGATCATATAGACATAAGACTTAGAGAAAAACAAGTTTTAAAGTACATTACCCTCTGGGTTGTAATTCAATCAATTAATATGCGTGAAAGACCTATTTTATAACCGTTAACTACCGATTAGTATATTCAAGGACTTCGATAGGATGTTATTTTATTATTTTAATCCAAAATGCAAAACGACAATAATAAGTTGTTGACGATATTACAAATTGAATGCATTATTACATAACAGACCTGCGTAAATTAAATGTTTTTGATATGCGGTGTATAGAAATACAAAACGATCTTTAAGTGCATATTCAAACTATTTCATAGTCCAATGATTCAGGAATGTATAAAAATAATATTCTCATGTTTATATAAAAAAAGAAGATGTGGCATGGTTGTCAATGAGACAGCTCTGCTCAAGAGACAGAATGACACAGAAATAAACAACTTTAGGTCACTGAAAGGCCTTCAACAATAAGCAGTGTACATACCACATTGTCATCTTTAGAAGACCCTGGAAATGACAAATGTATAACAATTCTAACAAGAAAACAAATGGCCAAATTTTATACAAAAATATGAACAAAAAACATATATATACATATACAAAGCAACAAACAACAACCACTGAATTAGGTAAAATAGGGTCCAGTTCTAAGACATAATAAAAATCTTGAAACTCCCAAGTGAGTGTAAAGGTTAATATTAAAAGTCAACATGACTGACATTGACCAACAATGAGTACAGAAAAAGAAACAATATTCTAACGATTTTATAGTCCAGTGCTTAAGGCATGCATATATACAAGTACATTAAGGACAATTCATTGCTATATAGATCAAATTATCTGATATTGTAGAATAGTAGGCACAAAAAACGGATAATAAATCTTAATGACTGAAGAAAAACTTCATGTTGTTTTGAGATAATTTGATATTTTCGTATTCAGAGTTTGCAGTATTTAAATGCATATGATATCTAGTTTACCAAGTTATAAAAAACATTTGTAGTGGTAGTATGACATGTCCTTGAATTAGATTGTTTACTTCATTCTATTTTGATAATGAAATTAATGAACATGTGTTGGAGGAGGTTAAAAGGCTTAACAACTATCATATTTTAATAAGTTGAATAATTTCATTCATTTATTTCCTCAATTATTTTTGATAAATAGGCATAAAAAATTGTTACAAATATTTCAGATGATAAAAACCTTCTGTTTATCAATACACTAATCTTGAAAATAGCATTGCCAGTATAGTAATTTTGTTTTAAGATCAACAATACTGGGTTATGATAGATATTGGACAGTGCAAAAGACACCAGCCACCGTATTCAATAGCCAAGGGTTATAATCTAGAAAGAGAGAAGGATGGATCATAATCCTCATACCCATAGCCAGACATAGGTGGGTTCAGGGGGTTCATATGAACCCCCCTCCCCTTGAAACCAAATAAGCACTGTTCAATTCAACGTTCTGTTCAAATTGTGAATGTTAAAGTCGAGTTCATGAGACCAAATAACCCCTCCTTAGAAATTCCTGGCTACGGGCCTGATCCTTAGCTAGTGGAGATGACCAATCACATACCTGAGATGACCAATCACACACCTGGCTTCTCAGAAATAAACCAAACAGACATACATACAAAGGCAAACAACACTCCATTTCAAGATAGCCTTGCTTGTTGCAGGCACAAAGTATGATGGGGTTTAACAATCCCCATTGGCTCTGAACATATTATGTAAAAATCAAACAAATGATGAAGAACTTGCAGTCCAGCTACCAACATGTAAGCCTTGCAATTCATTGCCTCAAACACATTGATCGATTGATGTTTAAGCGCCATTTCCAGCTCTATTGACTTCAATGTGGGTCAAATTTATATGTGGACAAAGCCTAAGAGAAGCACCTACCGTAGGCAAGAAAACTGACAATCCTGGTCACATTAGATATAGGAAGATGCAGTGTGAATACCAATGAGACAACTCTCCATCCAAATAACAATTTTGAAAAAAGTAAGCCATTATAGGTCAATGTACGGCCTTCAACATGGAGCCTTGGCTCACTCCAAACAACAAGCTATAAAGGGCCCCAAAATTACTAGTGTAAAACCATTTAAATGGGAAAACCAAAGGTCTAAACTATATAGATTGGAATTGAGAGTACCTGCTTCACATGGGGTTCAAACTCACAACCTCAGTGTTTGACAGGCTAGTGATACAGTATTTGGACTACTTACACTACTCTACAACTTAGGCCCCAAACCATAAAACAAAATAAGGGAATCTATATTAACTATTGACTAATACCTGTTCTGTCTACCCATGCCATGATTAATCAAGCTTGGTGGAACTAGGACATCTATTCTTTTTTTATCTACCAATGTTGCAACTCACAATAGTTTAATTATTATTTTAAACATTTTACAGTGAAACCTGACTAAACCCAAAACTTTCATAAACCAAACATGTTCCAAAAGCCTTTGGATGCCTACAGGTGCGTGAGTTTCTCGCTACTTTGATGACCCCTTGGTGGCCTTCGGCTGTTGTCTGCTCTATGGTCGGGTTGTTGTTGCTTTGACACATTCCCCATTTCCTTTCTCAATTTTATCTTTAATATCATATCAAATCATGTGTGTTGCAACCCTGATAAAACCATAAAAAATCAGTCACAAAGAGGTTTGGTTTAGACAGGCTTCACTGTATTATAAAATGTCAGTACACAGAAAATCTATGGTTTATGAATGTTTGAATTCATTTGAAATAGCCGGTCAATTATCCTCTTTGGTTAAATATGATTTCATTTCATTAATTCTTGCTTTTACCACTCTGTTTTTCAGTTTTAAGAAATGAATTTAAACAAACACTTGTAAAAGGTTTTGCCAATTAGGTATCTGAAAGATCGATTTATATCTGTTGCAGAAGCATAATGATATTTTATAATTGGAACAATAGAATAACTTCTTGTTATGTTCTGTCATCAGAATATTAATTTCAAAGGATTGAAAAAAAATTATGTTACGTCAATGTTTCAACAGAATTGAGACCAAAAAGCCTTTGTTGAATGCTATGGTAATATCATGCTACATTAAAACACAAAATTAAATGACAAGGTAGATTGAAGATGATAGAGACAGCTCTCATAGGTACTATCATCAAAGTTGATTGTAATTTCCATAAGTGTTTTTCAAGGAATATTTAATTACATGTAATACATGCAGTATTTGTATAGAGTCATAAAATATGAACAGTTATGGTTATTGTTTTAGAAACAGAAGGAAAAGCAAGAGATCTTTTTGTATACTTTTTAGCAAGAACCAATTTAATTTTCTGGTTTTATTTTGAATTGCAAGCTTTGTCTTTATTAGTTTTAGAAATTGATATTTTTATGACATAAACCACTACGAGGGCTATAAAAATAAACTTCAACATTTCACCTATATATATATTCCTTTGATAGAAGCACGATACTAAAATTGTATTCTAAATATACCCAATAAATTTATTTATACAAGAGTATTTCTATATTAAAATGGCTGATGACAAGACATATAGATATAAGAAGATGTGGTATGAGCTTCAAAGGGACAACTATTGATCCAAGTCACAATTTGTAAAAAGTAAACCAATATATACGACTTTATACGTCAAAGTAAAGCTTTCAACACAATGCCTTGGCTAACACCAAACAGCAAGCTATAAAGGACCCCAAAAATTACTAGTGTGAAACAACATGTATTCAAACAAGAAGACCAACAGTCTAATCTATATAAAAAACTAGAAACAAGCAACATTAATGAACCACATCAACAAATGACTACCACTGAACAACAGGTTCTTGACTTAGGACAGATGCAAAGAAATGCAGGGGGTTTAAATATTTTAACAGGTGCCAACCCTCACCCTAACCTGAAACAGTAGTATAACATCACAACATAGAAAAGTGAACAAATTAGTTAAGAAGAACTTGATTTTATTTCTAAAGAAGAATCTCCATAAGCATTTAAGTGGCCTTGATTGCTCGCATTAGTCTATGTACAGTGATCACTAGTCTACACTGAGGGTGTGAGTTTGAATCCCACTTGTTGCAATGTGCATTTGAATCCCATCTGACTTTACTGAGATAGCCAGTATTCTTGCTATATGTGTCTCCATGTATTCTGTCTTTCTCTTCCTGTAACAACTGGCTTTAAGATAGTCAAGAGTGCTAAAAGTGGCATTAAACACCAGCAACCAATAACAAACATTTAATCATCAATCCAGTATGACAAAAATTCCTTGGAACTATCCTGTCTAAAAATTTATTTGTTTATTTCAGGTAATCAGATTGTCTGGTGAGTTCAAAGAATTTGAGATGGAAGAAACTAGTGACGAGAATAAGGAGAACAATTCACAGCAGTACTACATTGCTGTTGGAGAGCCGATTCCACACCCATCTGACATAGAGATTCCGCTGGACGGCAATACCTTCCTGTCTAAACATAACATGGATATGACATTCACATACTGTGATGAAAGGTATTATACAAGAAATTGTGATGTTGTGTAAAGAAAAAATAAGGAGATGTGGTATGATTACCAATGAGACAACTATCCACCAAAGTTGAGACTGTTCAAATGAAGTGGATGCAAGCAATTAAAGGCTATTGTTATGCTTGTGTCTTAAATGCAAATCAGTGATTTGTTGTTAAAAAAATAGATCTTATTAATGCCATTGAAAAAATTGCTGAAGGAAAATTGCCTACAGTAATTATGAAAAGATTTTTATAATTGCAAACCTGATACAGTCATTTTTTTTTTTTGCATTAATGAAAATGTTACAATAGTTTATGAATATACAAGACACCATATTTATCCCAACTGAAAATAAGTTGATTCTTTCAAAAATCACCAAAACATATATCAGCAATCTTTGTTCCCCAAATTGAACTGATAAATGTTTTACAGTGGTTATAAAGGTGTGTTGAATATTTCAGGCAATTTTCATGTCCAAATGATTGCCTAATGTTATTTATTTTATTCAGAATTGAGAAATTGATTGGTTATGACAGTGAAAGTTTAGAGAAGGAATCTATTTATAACTACCACCATGCCTTAGACTCTGAGAACTTGGAGAAATGTTACAAACAATGTAAGTGGATATTAATAATATAGTTGTTATCAACCAAACGGATTTATAATTTAATCGCTAAAAGATTTGATTATTATATTATTAAAACTTTTTTCAAGCAATGAGTATAATCTTTTTGTCATGCATTAAATCATAGCTTTCTGTAGTTTTTAAGAGCCTTTAACTGTTGCCAAAAAAAACCATTTCAAATGACGCCTTTTAAGTATTGTTGTTGGTTTCTTAAATTTCTCATCGCATATGAATATAATAAGATGTTAGGGTGATTGTCAGTGTGTAAACTGCTGAACATTGCAACAAACTAAAGACATTTAGAGATTAACATATTCAATAATTTTTACAGCTTTCTATACATGTTGAGCTCTAAATGATACAGACTATATTAAATCTAAAATTGTGAATACATTTTACAGACTATAAAAATGAATGTCATCTGACATCATTAGAAAACCATTTGAACATGGAATTCCCTAAGGACAAAAAAGTCAAATGTAACCACAGACCATGTATCTGCAAGTTGTGTATATTTTGAGTTAAATTTAGGTAACAGGAGTTTATTGTTCAAATCTCATGAATTGATTTGGTAACACATAAAAAGATGAGGGAATCTTATAACACCCAAAAGTTACTGTATAGGGGGTTATTTTGACAGGGAGTAAATTTTCTCTTATTTTTGCTGATAACAAAATCAGGAAAATAAATTCCGCTAATTTAAAAGTGCACATGCAATGGTACTGATAAAAGTTTTGAAATCCGCCAAAACAATAACTGCTTAACTACTTTGAATGCCTTATTTAATGAAAATCATGACATTTTACACCCCCAAAAACAACCTGCTATACGGTAAAAGATTCATAATTTAGACAGGGTAAGCATCCTCGGCTATGCATGCATTACTGGCATACAAATCAAAAATGTTGAAATTGAGAAAGAAACCTTGTTTTATAAATTAGAAGTAAATGTAAAGACTGGTCTATCAAAAAATAGAATAATATGTCTGAGTAAGATGACACATACATTACTAGGGCCAGCTACTTTGTGAGCTTGCAGACTCAGCAGGCATGGTACCAGTATGTTTATGTTAATATTTATTCATCCAGAATATGTATCTTCTATTTGTCTTTATACTTGGCATCTTTCAAAGAATTATTTACTTGCATTTATTTTAATGAATTTCTTTTTATTTGACAGTGTTCTCCAAAGGACAGGTTATGACTGAACGCTACAGATTTTTAGCCAGGAATGGAGGCTATGTGTGGGTGATCACCCAGGCAACCATCATATACAACAATCGTACACACAGACCAGAAAGTGTTGTGTGTGTTCACTATGTACTTAGGTAAGGTGCACATGATAAAAAATGTTCTAAAAGAGTCACATGTTTTCAAAAGATTTTGATAGTCCATAAATATAGACACCTAATTTTCTTTCTTTTATTAAAATGTCTATTAGACCAATAGTAATGTAACTTTTTTGGGGCAAAGGAATCAGCTTATGTATTTATTCATATGTTTTACTCTATCAAAATAATGTATACAAAATATTTACCGATTTAAGATAAAATGTTAATTTGAAGAAGAAAAAAAACATGTTTCTAAACCAAAATACATATATAAAACACAAGAGTTTAAAACAAAAGAAAAAAACCCAGATACAAACAGAAATGGGAGAACAGTATACTAGTAACGATATCAAGCTAATGATATTGAAGTATAAAAGTAGCATATGTCTGTCATGCCACAATAGACCACTTTCTAGTTCATCCTTCACCGGAAAAAACTCGTCAATTATACGCGCCTTTATCACCGTCATCTGTGCGTTTAGTGGCGTCGTCACTTCCCTACAATGTTGAGCGAGTGGTTGGAAAATTATAATTCTATATTGTACGAATTATTCGGCAAATTGAATTCTGAAAATAGACAATCACCACTGCTGTCACTAGGGAATTGTCAGTAAGTACCTACAGAGCAACCATTATTTCTAGTTTATCCTGCACAAAGACGATCACTAAGACGCTTGATGAACGTAAATAGTGCAGGGATACAGGCGAGCCCCTCTATCTGGTAAATGACGTCATAAAGGCGTGCATAATTGACGAGTTTTTGCCGGTGACGGATGAACTCGAAAGTGGTCTATTGGATGCTCAATTTATAAAGTTTGAATGCCATATACATTTAAAAGCAAAAAGTTTCTGTTAATAAAGAATAAGAGACAAGGAAACTATATTTGCCTCTGGAGTCAATCAGTCAGTAATCAACCAATTCATGCAATAGGTCTTTTACTGTATGCAAATATTCATTACTGCAATTTGTTGTCTTTTTTGTAGTGGTGTTGAAGAGAAGAATTTGATTCTGGCTGGGTTCCAGAAAGAAATCAAAGAAGACAGTATGTTGAAGTTTTTCAAACCAAGCACTGAGGATGTCTTCCAACCTAAATCAGAAATCAACCAAGAAGAAATGGATATGTACATGGCTCCTGGCATGACTAACAGTAAATATATGTTCAAAAATATTAGAATCAAAATATTGACATTTGAGGCTTATTTATTATGATGATTCAATGCCTCTGTAAAAGGATAATGTATAATAAGGAAAAAATTCCAAGGTTCAAAGAAAACTCAAAACGGAAAGTCCCTTATGATATCAATTGGAAAAATCAAAAGCTCAAACATTTCAAACAAGTGGATAACCGGCCTGGATAACAGTTATCTTACTTCTGCCTTAGAACAGCTATTTCCTTATGTAGAAAATGGTGGCTTGGTTTTATAGCCAGCTAAACCTTTTACCATTTCATTGTTTGTTCCTAGTATCTTTATACAATGTACAACATTTGGAGGTGCAGGCCTCAAACTTAGAGCTAACATTTTGTCTTTCTGGTTATATTTTGTTGTATGATTGACATATCCTCTAAAAGATTCTTTTATTTAAAAAAAAATCTGTTGTTTTGACTCTTACAAAGGAACAATGTACTTTTACTTTCCGCTATTAAAACTCTCTTGACAATTTTTTTTTAATCTCAAGTTTTTATTTCTGGAAAACAGATAGAACTAAGGATTAATGAGCTCAGACATTGATGAAGTAGAATAAAACAAAAACTGTAAAACTTATAATCATCACAATAGAGTTTTATATGAAAATTAGTCTATGCTTTGTTTTAGCTGGTACAGGTAACAATGTTATTTCTGTTTTATAGGTATGATGGCAGATACAGCCATTGACCTTACTCACCTGGCACCTAATGCTGGAGATGCTTGTATACCACTTGCACTGCCTTTCGTCGCTTCTCCAGGTGAGCAATGAAGTTTATTTATTGAAGAAACTGTTGAAGTTTATTTATTGAAGAAACTGTTCAAATAAAGTGGATTTTATGAACTTAATAACCAGTACCTTGCATACTGTGGATTTATTTATTTTCATGGGTACCAATTTTTGTGGTTTGAGGAAAACTTACATATTCATGGATATTTAATTTCATGGTTTTGGCAAAGTCATGCACTGTTTTCTTTAGAAAACTTGTAATTGGTTGAACATTTGAATTCATGGATCTCCTGTACCCACGAAATCCACGAAAATTGGTATCCAACAAATATTAATGAATCCACAGTATTATGGCTTGTTTAATATATATATGTCTCCCTTTAACAACAGACATGGTTAAAGGGAATGTGAAAAATGTTCTGTTTAAAATGCTACTCTGATATACACCCTGATAGGTCAAAGTTATGTTTTTCTTGAGTTTTCTTTTAAAAATTAGCAAATAGGCGGTCTATACAGTTAAATTTAAATTAGCATAAAAGTTCATCTGTAATACTACATGTACTTTGATTTAGACACTTGCTGAGGGCGGGAAATTTGTGTCAAAATTCTGGATCTAGTTTCAAAAACATTTCCTGTAAAATATGCAGAAAATGGAAACCCCATATTATACTGTATTCAGATGTTTAATTCAATTATGTAATAGAAAATAGGAAATGATTCTAAGATAATATTTCTCAAAATGAATTTACATTATAATAGTAAGGCATTGAATTTTAATAAGATTTTTAACTTCAAGAGGATAATTATTTGCATTAATAATCATCATTTGATATTAATATAAAATAGAATTTTTTAAAAACACATTTCAGCATTTGATAGTTGATTTTTTTTAAATTCAAATTATGAAATATATATAGGTTCATTTAGTATGATTATACATTGAAAAAAAAAAAAAAATCCTTAAAAAAGATAGAAGAATTTGTATTTAATCTGTCTTCTCTTATATCAGTAACAATATGGTTATTGAAATAAGAAATATTGAGTTTTACATATATTTTGAGATCTCCTGCATTAAATTATTTGGAGCTAACACTGGTTATTTCCCCTTTGGAACTGAACAACTGTAAGGGAGATAATATTTTGTTTTGTCGTTTTCATCAGTTCCATTTATAGTTTTATCACCCACTATTACGCTATTTATTACCCACTATCTGCAATGTTTTAAAATTGAGCGGATGCTGGGTAATAAGTTTTATCAGGGATTTCTTTGGAAGAGGTTAACCAGGAATTTAGATTCTGATGAAAACATAAATTTTCTTTTGGCTAATCTGAAATCAGCAAATCTAAGAATTCAAATATTCAAGAAAATACAATTTTTCCTGATTCCATAAAATCAAGATATCATATTACCAACTTAACTTATTTTGTATGTTGCATTTATTTTCCAGAGATAACAACAGATGAGAATGTCAAGAAAGCTGAGGATCTCTTTCCAAGCTTTAAGAAAGAGCCTGATAGCTTCATTGCTTGTCGTGGTCAAGACAAATCAAAGAGTACTGGTACAACTCCAGTGATGTCACCAGGAGTAAGTAATATAGTTTAAAGATTGAAAAGGGGTGAACAGTTTAACAACTGATCATAACAAATCAAACCAAAAAGGATGATAAAAAACACAGGTGGTGCTTTTCCAGCAGTGGCCAAGGTGTCAACAATTGTTAAATTTCTACCTTTATTACATGTACTTAAAAGCCTGTTTAATAGGAACTTCTTCTGATACATTGATGATATTTTCTATAAAGTTGCAATACTAAAAACTTTTGAATACTTTTTTAAGGACAAGTATGCCAAAACTGAAGGCCATAGAAGTTATACACATGAAAATATTCTTAATCTTGACATTTTTAATTTCAGCAGCCCAGTCCTCCAACACCAGAGGATTATTTGACACCTTTCGACCCCAATGACATGGACTTTATGAACACTTTCTTCACTGATGCACTACCAAGTAACAATAATGATACTTTGGAGGTAAGTAATATTATATTTTTTCTAATTCTTGGTCAAGAAACCCATTCTGGACCCATTGTATAATTTTTTTTAATCAATTGATTATCTCAGAATATGATTGAGTGAGTTTAACAGTCATAACCTTTATAAGCTCTTCAGATGAAACTAAATATGCTAACAGGTGTTGAAATTTACAACTTTGTGGAAAATGGAAGGCAGACAAAGGTTTTTTTGATTATCAAAAATGATGCCAGTGGAATATATTCCACAGTTACTTTAAGTAAGAATCTTTACATAATTGTCAGCTGTTTGAAAACATTGTGTATATCAATACAGAAATTTCACACATATTGATATAGACAAAAAACATTTGAATTTTGAAATGCAACACGAGTTATCTCCTATTTGTTTCTTAATCAATTGCAGTTAATTTAATACTTACTTCAGTGTTTCTATATGTGAAAACTATATACAATTAAAAAATGGAAAAGTCACCTTAAAAATTAAAATCACTCTCATGTTATTTTAAATACAAGAATTTGTAAAACAATAATTTTTGTCAGGATAACAACATCTTGAGATTTTTATTAGGAAATGTACTAGAAAAAAATAGAATGTTGTACTATACGGAAAACAAAATATTACACATATTAGGGATTGGAATAAAGAACAATATTTTTATTTCCACAGGAATTAAGCATGAGAGCTCCCTATATATCTATGAATGCAGAAAACGACTTCCAACTTTACCCGCCTACAAGTGAAGAGTTACTTGGTTTAAACAAAGATTTCAATCCTATGTAAGTTGGAAAGATTGTTGCAAATAACATGCAACAAAACATATATATGATGGAGCTTGTTTGTAATATTGTGAATATTAATTACATGCAAAGAAATAACAATAATAAAATTGAGAATTGACATGGGGAATGTGTCAAAGAGACAACAACCTGACCAAAGAATAGACAACAGCTGAAGGCCACCCATGGATCTTCAATGTAGCACCTGCACCCTGAGCATGCTTCAGCTGTCCACTAGACAAAAATGTATACTAGTTCAGTGTTAATGGACTTCATATTTAACTTTGAAATATTCACAAGAAACTAAAATTAAAAATCATACTAGACTAACAAAGGCCAAACTTCCGGACTTGGGAAAACTCCCTTTCTAACTGTGTTGTAATAACAACCATACTGTAGCCACATTTCATGATAACTTTTGTTGTCTTGAGCTGTTGTGTGCATCAACAAAAATATAATTTGTTAATCTGCAATGACTGGTAAAAAGATGGACAGAATTCAACCCAAGTTGTACATATTCTTCAACAAATTAATATTACAATTTTTTTAATTTTTCAATAAAATTGAGAATGGATATGAGGAATGTGTCAAAGAGACAACAACTAGACCAAAGAGCAGAAAACAACCGAAGGTCACCAACAGGTCTTCAATGCAGCAGGAAAATCCTGCACCGGGAGGGGTGCTTCAACTGGCCTCTAAAATGAAATGTATAGTAGTTCAGTGATAATGGACGTCATACTAAACTACAAAATATATAAAAGAAACTAAAACCAGAAATCCTACAAGACTAACGCACATCAGAGTCTCCTGACTTGGGACAGGTACAAAAATGTGGCGGTGTTAAACATGTTTTTTGGAGATCTCAACCCATCCCCTATACCTATAGCCAATGTAAAACATAAACCACACAACAATACAAACAGTAAAACTCAGTTTACATCTAAAATTTCTCCTTCAGGTTCTATGAAAGAACAGAATCAGTGTTTATACCGAAGGAGAAGATATTCCCAGATCCACCAAAGGAGACTTCTCCAAGCCTCAGAGACTTATTGGAAGCCCAAAATGCTCTCTCCAGTATAGAGAGGCCACAGGATAAACAGATCCTTTCAATGAAGAGACCATTGGACAAGAGCAGTCTTGAGAAGGGACCACCTGCAAAGATGTTTAAGAGAGAAACTGGACAACACACAAGTCCAAAAGGCAAGTTTTTATTTAACAAAAAATACATTAGAAGGATAACAGAAATGATTAAAAATATTAGGCAGCACAACAGACTGCACTCAGCATCTAACAATCAATAATTACCTTTTCTGAAGAAGAAAAACCACCCCAGGTAGTACACATAATAGGTAACAAAAACAAGATGGTGTCATACCCTCTAGGCAAAGGTCCCAGAAATTTTGCAACAGGATTTTAGTCTGTTTTTGTGAGCTACACATTTCAACTACAATTTAAATTAAAGCAAATAATTTGAAAAAAAATGTAGTCCTCTATTGAATCTGCAGTTGTACTTTTTTTATTGAATTTTCCTTATATTTTTGTCTGTAGGAAATGTTGGATTTGAAGTACCTTTTCTTTCATTTGCACACAGGTCATCTTATTTGTGCCTATATGTTTAAGTGAAGTGACAAACCATATAAAGCATATCACTTTCTTTTCAATTTTTTTCTCAATAGTCTCTGCCCTGATTTCATGTGTTATTATGTTGTATTTTTTAGCCAAGTCCAGTTTTGACAGTGTACTCCTCAACCTGTTGTTGACAGGGGAGGACAAACAGTATGGTTACACAACTAAAGATCTGAAGTCACCTAAAGTTCCAAAGGTAAAAAATATCTTAATTGCATCAATGTCAATTCTATACAAGACATTTTTACTTACATATTTAAGAATATAAAACCTATTTGACACGTGTCTGGCATACAAAATTATAAGCTGGTATTTATTATGAGTTTTTATTTTTATGAGCCATTTATTAATGTGACGAAGGGACTAGAAAAGAATGTGAAAAATAAGTTATTGAGTATATGGTCACTCTTACATAATACATCAATAAAGTAATTCATTGCGAGGTTTGCTAGAATGGTCTGAACAAAGAGACAAAGTATAGGTTTGCTAGAATGGATTATTGGTCTGAACAAAGAGACAAAGTATAACAGCATAAACTCATTGCTTAACTATAGGAATGGTTTAACAATATGGAATACCATGGTTCCAAAACTAAATGTCATATAAAACCAAAATTAAAACAGTTGAATAATTATATAATAAAAAATTACCCTATAAACTATAATATTTTTAGAATGGTCAGTTATAAATCATGTCAGTAAGAAGTACTGACTACTGAGCTGATAATACAAATCGGGGACTAAGATGTGACGTACTGTTTTGGCTTTGATTTATGATCATAGTTTTAAAAAATATTTGCTCTAGCTTAACAAAGGATATGCATGAAATAATTTCCACTTGAAGTTAAGCAAGCAACAATCAATTAAACATTTTAAATAACAATTGTTGTACATCTATCAAACCCTTTTTGTTGTTATCAGGTGACCATAGCCCAGCCAAGAGCAGCTCCAAACATATCACAGCCACAGCGGACTATTCTCCCAGGAAAGGACCTCTGGTATACTCTCAAGATGATGACCCCAGACGTCTCAATGTAAAAACTTGACTCAAATGAAAGCTTGATAGTGTGTGTAGTCATCTATATATTCCATTTGTAGTAACTCTATGATGACATATATCTTATATTGTAAGGTGACATATATTGTATATTGTATGACGACATATATTGTATGATGACATATATACTGTATGACAATGTATGATGACATTAAATAGGGCAATGCCGTATTTCATCATCATTCTTTCGGAATTTGCTTCATAGCTATGGTACGTGTAACATAAGTTTAAGACCCAAGTGCAATTATGGTTGGTACTTTTAAAAAAGAAAAAATCAGTTTGAATTGTGCAAACGAGAGGTTTGACGCAAATTATTAAGCGTTGGTAAATAGGAAATTTCGCTTTCATGTAAATAAAAGATCAAAGCCATGGAAACAGGGTACAGGATAAGAACAGTGTTGTTGAATTGACTTTTGACAAATAGATATTTATGGAATAGCCTTTATTTACTCATTTTCAATTCTTGGTGGTGTATTTCTTTTATTTCTATTCCTGTCGCCCTGTGCAAAAAAAAGAGAGGATAAGTTTTCACAAAAACCTGTTTTGCAGATCATTTGTATAAAATCACAGGCTGTCAAATCTAAGGAGCGTCAACATATGCTTTTCATAAAACATGTATCACAAGAGATTAGAAATTTTTCATGAACACTTGGAAAAATACAGAAGAAATAATTTGTTTGTTAAATTTGCTGTGATGTTTTTTTTTCCATGGCACTTCAGTCACATTTGTTAAATTTGTTGAATTTTTGTATCAATATTAATTTGTATAACTTAAAAATTTTAACACTAGATCTAGAATACATTGTTTGAGATATTTTATTAGAATAAACTATCATGTTTTAACTCATTCTGACCAGCGTCAGAAGTTTTTTTAGCATTTCGAAGTTAGTTTCTTTCCCCTTCATCTATTATGTCCATTATTATTTATTGCAATTTTTTTTTTCTAATGCCTGTTTGCTTCTCATTAAACAAGTTTGAAAATCGGCCATCATGTTATTAATGTACATATAAATGTATATAGAATAAACTAAGAAAAAAAACAATAAAAAAAGGTTAAGATATACAAAAAATCCAAAAATTTGTAACAAAAAAAATCCAAAAAAAATTAAAAAGTAGAAAAAAAAACATAAAAAATATGGCGCCATTTTCATCTTGTTATTGCATATCATCTTTTTATTCATTGAGCATGTACACTTTTTTCATTTCAAATTATTAGCTAAGCTTGCTTATAATGAAGGTTTTATTCTCTTAAAGATAAAAAATAAATAAAAAATCTTGATATTTTTTCTTTCTATGTTGTTGTAAATATAAAGAGTCTGGCATTTCTTTTATTTGTTATTTCAATCTGTTTTAATTTAAGGGTTGAATATGTTGCACCTTAATTTTGTCATTTGTGACTCTTTTTCACAAAAAATCTTGCGACAAAAACATTATTGTAAATTGAACTGAAATTTTTATTGCTTACATTTTCCTTGAATTAATTTTTGCGAAATTTATCTCTGAACCATATTGGATCTTTAAACATATTGAAAATCAGTGTAGTAAGATAAAATATGTAGAAATGATGAAAATGTTCTGACAAATCAACTTATTTCTATTTCAAATGTTTAATGAATAGATTTGAATAATACCAAACTTGTGATTTTACTTTATTAGCTAATTTCCTCCCAAAAATCTTACCATCAAAATCGCTCTGAGAATTCCGTAATATTCTTTAATGACTTCAAATCCTTTTTCTGGTAAAATTTGTTGGTGAAAAGATTAGTTGTTCTCCTAAGGGATCACATGTTTTTATTTTGAAATTTTGCTTAACATTTACATTTTTTGTGCTCTATATCCATATACATGTAGCAAGAAAATTCATGGTGGCAGATTTGAGAGCAAAAACAAAAACAACCCAAAAATGGTAGCATTGTACTTATAGCTTTGGGCTGGTAGCTTTTAAGAAGGAATATGTCATGTATATGTTTTTTCGCTGATTTCAAATTTATTGGTTTCAATATTTTTTTTTACATCAAAGCAAAAAGAGTTGTCTTTCCCTCACATTAGATACAAGATACTGGATCCTTGTTTAACTGTTACTTTTCCAGTGATTTTAAAATTTAATTCAAATATATTTTTTTAATGGAAGCAAGAAGCATTTGAACATTTCTTATATATTTTAGTATTGTTTTTGTACAGATATTGTTAAGTATTGTGATAAGTTTATTTTGTGTGTTGTATTTTGTTTTTCAATCCACAAATATTTTTACATTGCATTTTGAGAGTTCTATCCATAGAAAGACAATTTTTTATAACATGTGTAACTTTTTCCAGGTCACATGTACAATCTGCCTTAAATTGTTAATGATAATATTAGATTGTTAATTATTGGTACAAAATTATAATTTTAGAAAATAGTGTATGCGAATGATATAATTGGTTATAGCTTCAATCCATTTCTTAAGAAATTCATTTCCAGGAGATCCTTGCTCATATGAATCCTGTTTCTCATTGCAGAGCAGCATTTCATAGTGATTTTGTTTGCTAAGTGTTAAGAGCCTTACTTCGCTAAAATGCTAAATGTTTAACAATTGTAAACCTGTTGAAAAAAAATTTGAAACAACTATGCAAAAATGGAATATATAGAGATTTTACTCAAATTATCTTTTTCATATACAATTACAATTTAAACAAATTCTAGATTTGTATATATATATACAAATGATATTAGATATTTAAGAAAGATCGAGATGAAGTTTTGATTTTTTTCCAGAATGTTTTCATTGCAATAAAGCTCATTTAATCGCCAGTTGATATTTTTCACAACATATTAGTCATATTAGAATTTAGCAGCTGAGAACCATAGTTTTCATGTTTCTTATTATATTTTTGACAATTTGCTGACTGATCCGCAAATTGTCAAAAAATATGTGAAGTGCAAAATTGACAAAAAAGTATCTTAGGGATCATAAGAACTATGGTTTCTCAGTTGATTATGACTTAACCTTTTTTTATTACCAAATTAAAGTATTCATTTTCAGATTTTCAGATTACAATATTTGTGATGTAATTTGAAGCAAATAATTTTCAGACATGAAATATACATTTTTACATTCAAACTGACTACAAACAATAATTAAGATTTGAAATTAATAAATATAAATCACAAGAAACTGGATAAGAATTAGTTAAAATATTGTTTGCATAAATCAAATGTCAAATTTTTAAATCATTCTAACTCTGCACAAAAAGAAAATTTAAATCATTTGTTATGACCTTAAATCATATATTTAGATACAGAATAGTTAAATTTTAATTATCATTTATATTCACAGAATTATACATGTTAATTTGTCCTGGATATGCTTAAAATATTTGCCACGGGACATCAAGCATTAAGCAAAAGTCAATCAGGATTGTCAGTATATAGGATAAAGCTGTAAATTAAGCATACTAAAGATGCCAGTATTGTTACTTTATTTATTTCTTTTTTATCCTTTTTTGTTTTGACTGAATTTCTATAAATAGATTTTCCATTTTTACTTAAAGATTAAGATTGTGACATGTGTCATGTGCCATTGTACTAAGATTTTTTATTAGTCTACTGTGGATTCATTTATTTTTGTTGGTACAAATTTTTGTTGATTGAGCAAAACTTGCATTTTCGTGGATATTTCATTTCGTCTAAGTCTGCATATAGGACAATAGGAAATTTGTTGTTCGTTGAACATTAATTTCTTGGTTCACCTGTAACAACGAAATCCACAAAAATCAGTAATCCACGATTAATAATGAATCCACAGTATATATAATTTATGTTTTGTTTTGTTTTTGTGTTAATTGTTTTGTTTCACCACATTATCAAGCATACTAAATTCATTTACAGAAAATTCATACGAACAACAGATAGCAGATCTGTAACTCTTGCTATCCATTGTATACTGGCCATTCTCCATTTTTGGATCATATTTTAATGTTTTGTCTGTATATTTATGGCTTTATTAATAAAATTTTATGGCCAGAAATTTTGTTTTTGTTCACTCACCATGGCATACTGGATATTTGATGTACTTTTACTAAGTCATACTTTCTATCTGTTATCATTTATATGCTAGCTTCAAATTAACTACATAGTGTATTGATATTTAACTTGAAAGCTACCTATAAAACCAGGTTTAGACCACCATTTTCTACATGAAGAAATGCCTGTACCAAGTCAGGACTATGACAGATGTTTTCCATTTCATATTTTGCTTTTAGTTTTGCCATTTGATAACGAAACTTCTGTTTTAAATTTTCCTTTTGGAGTTTGGTATTTTTTCTGTTTTACTTTTTCCTTGAAATGTTATTTTTCTATATGACAATCTTATGGTATAACCTTGTTGTCTCAGCAAAAAACAAATTTCTTAATCTGAAAGCCTACTTTTAATAGTAGGGTGCATTATGTGTTCTAGTCTCTGCATCCATCTGTTAATATATCCATCCCAAATCAGTTAAAACTTTTGGTTTAAGATAGTTTTAAGATTTGTATTAGAAGTTTGATGTCAAATCAACTTGAACTGTGTTCACAAATTCAACCAAAGTGAACTATTGAATTTGTACGTTAAATAAGGGTTTTGACCAAGATTTCAAGGTTAACTTAATATGGAAATAAGGCATGTGTCCTAAAAACACATATTCTTGTTAAGGTGTTTTTGTCCTTTAAAGAATTAAGAAATTCAAAACTTACATAAAAAGATGTGGTATGAGTGCCAATGAGACAACTCTCTTATCTAAGTCACAATTTGTAACAGTAACCCGTATAAATAGGTCAAAGTACAAATTCAACACCACGCCTTGTCTCACACTGAACAGCAAGATATAAAGGGCTAAAAAATTACTTGTGTTAAAACCATTTGAAGTGGAAAACCAACATTCTAATCTATATAAAAAAATGAGGAACTCTTATGAACCACATCATCAGAAGGCAAGTACTGAACATCAGAGGACAGGTGCAAACAAATGCAGTGGGTTAAAACGTTTTAATAGGTACCAACCTTTGCCCTTTTCTGAAAAAATAGTGAAACATCACAACATTAAAAAGATTAGATATATTTTTTATGAGCCATCTAAATTATGGTAACAGTGTGGAGCAGATTCTGATTACCCTTCTAGAGCTCCTGAGATCTACCCTTTTTTTTAGTGTGCTTCATATTTAGTACTCAGTCTTTAGTTTTTGTCGAGCCTGCAACTTTTGTTGCAGAAAGCTCACATATGGATAGTGATCCGGAGGCTGCGGTGTTAGCTAACTTCTTAAAAGATTTATAATTTAGAAGGTGGAAGACCTGGATGCTTCATACTTTGTATATAGATGCTTCATGTTACAAAGTTTCCGTCAGTCACATGTTGAATGTCCTTGACCTTATTTTCATGGTTCAGTGAACACTTGAAAAAAAAGTTCAGATTTTTTGTTATGTTGAATTCTCTCTTATTATAAGTAATAGGATAATTATATTTGGTATGTGTGTACCTTGCAAGGTCCTCATGCCCATCAGACAGTTTTCACTTGACCTCAACCTCATTTCATGGATTAGTGAACAAGGTTAAGTTTTGGTGGTCAAGTCCATATCTCAGATACTATAAGCAATAGGGCTAGTATATTCGGTGTATGAAAGGACTCCGACTGTAAGGTGTACATGTCCAACTGGCAAGTGTAATCTGACCTTGACCTCATTTTCATGGTTCAGTGGTTATAGTTAAGTTTTTGTGTTTTGGTCTGTTTTTCTCATACTTTATGCTATAGGTCTACTATATTTGTTGTATGGAATGATTGTAAGGTGTACATGTCTAGCGGGCAGATGTCATCTGACCTTGACCTCATTTTCATGGTTCAGTGGTCAAAGTTAGGTTTTTGAGTTTTGGTCTCTTTATCTAATACTATAAGCCATAGGTCAACTATATTTGGTGTATAGAAATATTTTATGATCTATATGTCAGTGGTGCATGTTTTTTTTTACCGTGATCTCAATTTCACGGTTCATTGACCTGTGTTTAAAAGTTTTTGTGGTTTGGTTTATTTTTCTTAAACTATAAGTAATAGGTCAACTATAATTGTTGTATGGAAGCATTGTTAGCTGTATATGTCTGCTTGGCATGGTTCATCTGACCTTGACCTCATTCTCATGGTTGATTGGTCTTTATTTAGTTATCTTGGTTAATGTTAAGTTTATGTGACAGTTATAATAAAGCTTTATACTTAGGACTATCAGGATAATATCAATGATTAGTAAAGAAGGCAAGACAGTTCAGCGTGTGCACTCTTGTGTATGTTTTGTATTGTGAACTGTTATTTGTCTTTTCATCTCTTTCGTATTTGACATGGCATTGTCAGTTTGTGTTGAGTTTGGATATCCTATTGGTATCTTTTGCCCTAAAGCTGCACACCCTTTTGAGCTGCGCCTTTTACCTTCATTGAAGCATTACAATAATTTGACATGTTTGAAACTACTCCAAAATTACCAGTAGAAGTCAATAATGTTGATCCCATATATTGTGGGATATGCTGATAAAGAAACATATAATGTATTTTATTTGCTGCTCTGAATTGATTTCTAAGACAGTCTATTTTGACCTTGAGTTCGTCATCCCATATACATGTACTAGTATTTAAAAAGAAAAACTCTTTTTCATCCATGTCATTTGGTCACTGATGGACAGTTGTCACATTGACAATCATACCACAATCATACCACATCTCCTAATATTGTTATTTCGAAAATAAAAAGCTTTTCCAACATGACATTATAAACATGTATTTCCATTCTCAATTTTACTAAATAAATGTATTCGAATATCTTGACTATGATCCTTTGTCACTTAGAAGAAAATCGTTAGAAGTTATTATCTAGCTGTTGGAAATTGAATATCAGAGTGTAGAGCATCAAAACAAACAAAAAGTATATTAAAAATAAGGATTGTTCAGTGGAAATGAAAAAGGAAAGACTGTTTCATCTTGTTATTAAAAGACAGTTGTTATTAGCAAATTAATATTCATCTTTAAAATCACTGTTTTAATTATTATTACATTTATCTTATCTTGAAGAGAAAATCTTTTTGAAATGTTTGACCTAGGAGCAATTACCCTTTGTGTTTATAATATAAAAAAAAAGGGGCGTATGACATTTGCGCCGATTTTAAATTTTTTCATTCTTTCATTTGCGCCGATTTCATTTTTTCATTTGCGCCGATTTTTTTTTTCCTAATTGGATTTACAGGTAAGTTCATACTTTTGCATTGGCTTAGCACAGAGTATAAAGACAAAACAAGTGACATTGCAATTGGTAAATGGCTATCCCAATGTTTCGGGTTACCATTCCTTTCCCTAATGAAATCGATGACTGCTTCACGTTTGACATTGTCTGACCCTCCGCTCCTTCTAATGAAAAATGTCATACATTCTGAGACAACGTACAAGTACGCATAACGGTAAATCAAATCGTGATGGCGTCCATAAAATGAACGAAGGGATGAATTCAACTTCACCATTTGGAGCTCTTTGTTTAATAGCTTCCTTGGGAGTTTATGAGAACTCTGTAAATGCCACCACCAGTACGTATGTCAGACAAAGAAAAGATGGCATTCGTTATTGACCATTGCGCCAAATATAGAAGAGACGAAATCATAAGAAAGGAATATATTAGATGTGTTGCCTATACATACTCGGCAAGAACAGATTTATGATTTGAATGTATTCCGTTTTTATAGATTTGAATGCTGTACATATGTTTTTAATTCGTCAATTTAGTATAAACAAAGTGCTTTACTTCTTGATTTTAAGCAGGATACAACAATTATATATATGTTATGATAGTGGGAGATATTATGGACATAATTGTGCAAATCGTGATACAAGCATGAAATTTGGTATAAAGGTTAACTAAATGATACTTATAAAAAATCCGCTGCTGGCCAGAAAAAATAATCATTTTTTCAAGATGGCCACCACACATTTTGAAAATGGCAACATACCAAATTAGCCAAAATTTGTTAATCCTTTAAAAGGAGTGAAATATGTAAAATCCATTGTTAGATTTGATAAAAAGAAAATGACAGTTCATAAATATTGACTTGAAAATACCTTAATGAAACTTAAGGTGACTTCCGGTTTCAAAATGTCGGATAACGAGTCAAAAATTTCGATTATTTTTACTTTCAAGATATTTTACAAGGGATCTTAATCCTTGAAAGATGTGTTATGTATAATTCAATGTAAGATATGATAACACGTTAAAAACAGCTCCTTAGTACGACAAAACAACACATAGCTGAAGACAAATAGTGGTTTCCGGTTCCAAATTAGATGAAAATACGTAAAAAATATTTTAATAATTTTCATCAACTTAACATGTAATAACAAAGCATGAAATACAAGCATGAAATCCGGTATACAGGTGTAATAAACGATAATTAAAAGAAATCAGGTGCTGGCCATCAAAAATTTCCATTTTTGCAAGATGGCCACCGATCATTTTACAAATGGCGTCATATCCAGTTGTAAATCTTTGAAAGTTGTGTTATAGGTATAATCCAATGTAAGGTTTTATTAAGCGTAAATAACAGTTCCTAAAGTACGAAAAAACCCACATAAATGACCAAAAAAAAAATGATTTCCGGTTTCAAAATGGCGGCAAAATTTTTGAAAATGTATTTTTTTTAATTATTTTCATCAACTTAACAAAAGATGTCACATTCTTTGTTAAGATTAAATGCCTAGTTTTGTTAGAAAGACAGGTTCGTTATCTTAAAATTATCGGACAGTAGCCAATAACAAAACTCGTACAAGGAAGGACAGAACGGTAGCATTTACAGTCACCAACACAACTGGATTTTTCGCCTCCTCATTTCAAAAGTTCCCGACAGGAGGATGCAACTTTAACTGTAGCCGAAGAAGTCCTCGATTTTCTTCTTTCATCCAACCCCAGTGTTCATGAGTTGGTACATAAATCAGGCTGAGCCCAAACTTATCCTCCTTGATACGCTGCTCTTTGGATGTGCTCCGAAAAAAATTATGTTGTTCTGTCGTACATGATGCAAACAAATGCTTCTTTTATGTCCTTGTATGTGTCTTTATACTTCAGAAAAGAAATAAGTACGTCCCTTACATGTTGAAATACTTCCTATTTCATCCAAACTGACATATTTTCTTAGTGTCACATGCACTCAATGTATGAATGAAAGGAAGAGTAGCTACACGAGGACCAAATGCATTTGATAAATCACGTACAGGAAGCCATCAAAAGTCTTCATTCCTGCCAAAACCTATTCACAGTTTTTTCCACCATATTTTTGGAGTGCTACAATTCTTAATACTACTACATCTGTGTCGGTGCTACCTTGAATTACCGTCCTACAACAATTTTCATAATCAGGCCGAACATGGACAAACATTCGTGTATCTGCTTCTCCATGCTTACAGGGGGTAGCTTGAAAGTATCCTTCTTAGTCTTTACAGAAGCATTTCTGTCGGCAAGACACTTGAAAAAGTTCGTTTCGTTTTCATCTTCATAGAGAAAACTACTCCAGAACCGAACTTTTTGTCTTCTCTCATCTAACCTTTCAATGATTCATTTAGTAAATCTAACACAATATCTACTCTTGAATAATTATCGATGCAAGATTTTATTTAAGGCCATATAACACAATTGTAAAATCATCCAATATTGATTCCCTACAAGGTGGCCTGGAATTCACCATTGCTGCTCTCGCAACGATAGATGCGTCAGAATTCGGATCTGCAAATTACAAAATGTTTCAAGTTTATCCCTTTGCATCGATTTAATACCACTGTTTAAAATGACATCCGAAGACAAAAACGGAGGAGCAGTTTGTCTTTATGGATTAAGAAATATTCCAAATAAATCAGTTTGTCCACTGCGACAAAAAATAAAAGTCTAGAAAAAATATCTAAGAGCTCTAGCTTTGTTTTTTTACAAAAACGTTTACAGTTTTATTTTACCGACATAATAGGAGTTGTTCTTTTAAATCTGGCTATAAGAAACCGGTTCTCCATTGTTTTGTATTTGCTTCAAACGATCTTCAAATGATTTGCCTTTGATCTTTTTAAAGAAACCCTTGTGTGTTCATTAAGTCGTTCATCTATTATAGAATGTCTCAAACCACTAGATCTTGCAAATTTATCTGATAGTCTACAGACTTCTGGTCTAGCTACCATCAATACGTCTAACTGAGGTCTTCTGTTAAACCTATGACAACACACCGCCCTTTACAATTGCATTATTCTGTTTTTGTATGATCAATTGTGTTATAAGAAAAATATTTTCTGGTCTTAAGTACAGTAAAATTATTATTTTCAAAATCAATTGCCACCTGTGTATGACTTAAGAGAAGGGAAGCCATATCTCGTCGTGTTGCTTATGTGATTACAAATCCGGTACAAAGTCTAATTCGGTAGGTCAAATTCATGAAAGGGAAGCGGATTGTAGTTACGACGTAAGGAACATATCCGATATCATTTGTGAAACGGTTATTCCATAAAGGTCAACCAACTCGTGATGGCGTCCGTAAAATTTAGGAAGGGATGATTTCAACTTCACCATTTGGAACTCTTGGTTTAATAGCTTCCTTGTGAGCAGTAACCCTCTATCAAGAAAATCATGATAGGAAATGCAAGCACGGGAATATCGTATCAATTGGGAGATATATACCCCGTATGCAGGTGCTGCTGGAATGTTGCTACTTAGAAATGGAAAGTTCACAATTGGAAAGCTGAAATCATCTCTTTTGTCGTAAAGTTTTGTCTTCAACCGACCCTCATTGTCAATTCTAGATGTAAGTCAAGATATGAAGCCGACTTAACTGTATCTGTAGTATCCTTTATCTCCAATTCGATGGGATAGATGCGATCCACATAGTCACATATTTTGAATTGTTTAGTGAAAGAACGTCATCTATATAGCGGAAAGTAGAGTTAAAGGATATTGCTAACTTCTTATCTTTCTTCCTAAGAAGTTCCTGCATGAAGTCAGCCTCATAATAATAAAGAAACAAGTCAGCAAGTAGAGGGGCACAGTTTGTTCCCATTGGGATGCCGACAGTCTCTTGAAAAAACAGGATGCCGACAGTCTGTTGTCAAATCATTGAACGTCACAGAGTCATGACATGATTATAAGTTCTGTGTTTAGCTTTCTTAAGACGATATATACCTTTCAAGCTAAAACACATAGAGTTATCTGATGCGCGTGTCTAGTACTAGGTACATTTGAACATACATACAAGAATATGCCGTTCTAGGTGTTGCAATAATGGTTTTAGTGAGGACACATGACACATGTGTCCATCTACCTTCACGTAATATATCACCCAGAATTTTATAACAAGTCATGTTAATGTGAAATCCACCTTACATGACGCTAAACTTATCTTCTCTGTACAAATCAGGGAATTCCAACTGAATATCCATTACCAAAAGTGGCTGATATGCCATTCCTGTTGAGTTTTTTTCTCGTTTTAACCACATTTTCCGTCTTATCTATCAAATACCTGATCATTGCAACTGAATTGGCTTGTTTTTAAACAGTGGCATCATAGATTTTACACTTACTTGCTTTTTAGAGTAATGAGATGAACTACGATTTATACCAGATTGCCCTGGTAGTGCATACAATTCACTCATTATGTCTATAAATAGTTTGCGCATGCGCAAAATTGTTAAATCATGTGTGTCATAATCTTGAAAAATGTTATCATACAAAATCATAATATCATTGAAAAATCCAAATCACTTATTTTATAGTAACATGAGTAAATAGTTTTAAATATTTTTAAATGAATTTTGTTACATTTTCGCGCATGCGCAAACCCTGTATGTGTCAAATACTCATGTCTAGTGAATTATTCACATGCAAAGAAGGTAGCTACTAAACCTGACAGCTGTTTTTCACCAAAAGAAGGTAAACGAAAAGTTTTCCAGAAAAAATCAGTATTTTCAAACTGACAAAAGCAGCCATTTAAGAAAACGGCGGTGGCCATCTTGAAAAAAATATTTTTTTTAATGGCCAGCAGTTGTTTCATTAAAAGTATATAATGATGATGCTTTGTGGTAATTATCATGCTTGTATCATCATTTGCACAATTCCCTCGATTTTGCCTGCTAATATCTTCCACTATGATTGACAATTCATAACCGTTATGTACAACTGGCTAACGGAAGAGGTCTTTAATGATGAATGAAAATATCATTACTGGGATGGAGAGTTTTTTACATTGGCACTCATACAACATCTTCTTATATCATTTCACCTGTAATTTACCTGTTATTTACCTGTAAAAAAATCGGCGGAAATGCAAAACGCCGAAAAAAAGAATATTTTTTTTAAGGAAGAAATGGTATGATTGCCAAAGAGTCCACTCTCCATTAGAAATCACATGACAGAAGTAAGCAACAATATGTCACTGTTTCTAAGATTTTTATTTTGATTATTGTTGCATTTATTGATTTAAACCTTTAAAATTTATGAACTAAGATTCCAAGGAGCAATCAAACTGAATAAGTTGAATAAGACAGATAAAACAGCATTAAAAAATGTGAATGAGAAAACGAAACAATAAAATGAAAACAGCTGACATTTAACTAGAGATTGAACAATATGTACTCCACCAAAACAAAGGTGAACTCTGGTGCATAAAACTGTAAGCTAATCCTGTTCCTTTAGTGACACTCCATTGTCCATGTCATACAAAATTTTAGTGATAATTGCCACTGATAATGGAAGACTGGAATGTGGCTTTGACAAATCAAAGATATCCAAAGTCATCTAAAACAAAGATAACCAGAAATGAGGCTAAAGCCTATGTCCAATCGAAGATGTCATAACTGATCTGTGAAACAGATAAATGGGATTGAGGTTATGCCAAATAGAAGATGTCCTATGTCATTTGTGACACAGATAAACAGGATTAAGGTTATGCCAAATCGAAGATATAATAAGTCATTTATGGCACAGATTAACAGGATTAAGGTTATGCCAAATCGAAGATATAATAAGTCATTTATGGCACAGATTAACAGGATTAAGGTTATGTCAAATCGAAGATATAATAAGTCATTTATGGCACAGATTAACAGGATTAAGGTTATGCCAAATCGAAGATATAATAAGTCATTTATGGCACAGATTAACAGGATTAAGGTTATGCCAAATCGAAGATATAAAATGTCATTTATGGCACAGATAAATGGGATTAAGGTTATGCCAAATCGAAGATATAATAAGTCATTTATGGCACAGATAAACAGGATTAAGGTTATGCCAAATCGAAGATATAATAAGTCATTTATGGCACAGATTAACAGGATTAAGGTTATGCCAAATCGAAGATATAAAAAGTCATTTATGGCACAGATAAACAGGATTAAGGTGATGCCAAATCGAAGATATAAAAAGTCATTTATGGCACAGATAAACAGGATTAAGGTGATGTCAAATCGAAGATATAAAAAGTCATTTATGGCACAGATAAACAGGATTAAGGTTATGCCAAATCGAAGATATAAAAAGTCATTTATGGCACAGATAAACAGGATTAAGGTTATGCCAAATCGAAGATATAAAAAGTCATTTATGGCACAGATAAACAGGATTAAGGTGATGCCAAATCGAAGATATAAAAAGTCATTTATGGCACAGATAAACAGGATTAAGGTTATGCCAAATCGAAGATATAATGAGCCATTTATGGCACAGATAAACAGGATCAAGGTTATGCCAAATCGAAGATGCCTAAGTCATCTTTGACTCAGATACACAGGATTGAGGTTTTGCCAAATAAAATATGCCCCAAGTCATCTGTGACACAGATAAATAGGATTAAGGTTATGCCAAATCGAAGATATAATAAAAAGTAAAATCTTCGTACCCCTGCGCCATTGGCATTGTAATGAACTTATTGAAATTTAAGTACTAAAGTCTACTACTACGGAAGAAATTTAAAAAAAAATAATATAAAGATTCTCACCCAGTTTGTTTTCCTTTTGGAATTATGTGTTCATGTGATAATTTTTTGTTGCCAAATGCATGATTTTTACGCAAATCTAGGAGGAATACACTCTTTAAAATGTCATTTTTTCATTGAAATGTACATGTTCCTTTATTCAAACAAAAGTGTTTTCAACTTTATCATACCGCAACACTTACGAAACCATGTTTAGTTACATCTATTTCAACTTTGCAAATTTTTTTTAGAATATTTTAGTCACGGGTTTTTGTCTTTTTTCTCATAATATCTCTAAGAAATGACTTCGGATTTTTAGCGCATTTCAAGTTTGTGATTGCGCTTCTAAACTAAAAATTACATTTGCAACTAGTGTACAAGTTGGAACTATTAGTTTAATACTATTCTTCAAAAACTCACTGCACAGTTATTGAGAAAAGTCATAAATCCTCTTAAAAGAGCAGTTCTCTTTGCCCTTCTTTTTGAGGATATTCCTCAAAATTCGAAGAAAAATGAATGGTTTTTACAGAAGAATTACACATCAGCAAGAGGAGACTTGTTTATTAACTAATAATGATAGAGGTTTGCTGCACATTAAATCGCATTGCTGGTTATCTGAGGATTAATTTGAGTCCTTAACCACATCTGTACGTCAGCAAATGGCGATGGAATAAGTCTCAGTAATGCCCCAAAACAATCTTGAAATTGGCTTCACCGGTAAGTTGTACCGGTGTGAATGGGAAGGGTTTTAAAATAGAGAAGAAGCAGCAGATAACAATGCTCAAGTCTTTGGTTTGACTCTGCCTGGGAGTGCTCGAAATCACGCACTCAAGCTACCACAAAACTACGAAAGCAGTCCCGATCATATACTAGTACATAGTAGTTATAGGAATTTGACTGTTTGTGATTAACAACCACGTGAAGAAAATCAGAAAGTATTCCATTGTAGAAATTTTATTATTTTCAAAGTTCTAAAGTCAAGGTTTTAAATATTTTTAGTATTAACCTTTCCGTTAATGATATAGATATCATGATCGAGGAAAGGGCAGTGGTCAATGTTTGTATTAGCTTTATTTAAAGTAAGTTCAACAGGATAAATATCATCCAAACATCTAAAAGTATTATTAAATTTGTGTATCAGATGTTGTTTCGATGGGTCTTTGTTGATTTTTGTCATAAATTGTAACTCATAGCAATACAAAAACAGGTCCGCAATAAGTGATGCACAGTTAGTCCCCATTGGAATTCCGATAACCTGACGATATACGGAATCTCCAAAGCGAACAAAAATGTTCTAGTAAAAATTCAAGGGCAGATATAGTATTGAAGAATGTCCAATTGGCATAGTTTTTATGTTCATTGCTACTAAAAAATGACCTAAAAGAGTTTGAACATATATATTCACATTCTGACTTTTTAAATGCCCATTTGATTAGGTATGTGATTTTTTTCTTAATTAGAATGTGAGGCAATGTAGTATATAGGGTAGAAAAATCAAAACTTTGAACAGATTAAAATTCACCAATATAAGCATGAATTTATCAAGTACTTTCAACGAGTTCTTTACTTCTTTTGAAAAACCACTAAATGGAATGAAACAAAACATGAAATAAATGTTTCTTATGAGGTGCTGAACATATGTTGTTACTTAAAGTCTTTGTAGCAAATCCATCATCCAAGATGGCTGCCAATGGGGGACTTAGTTTTACAAAGGACCCTATGGTAAATATCTTCAAATGTAATGTCTTCTTTTAGGAAACTACTTAATGGATTGAAATAAACATGGTTTGAATGTTTCTTTTTATATGCTGACCAAGTGTTGTTACTTTGCAGCTGATTTATCAATGTACTTACTAAGTCATTTTTAAGTATTTCAATGAAGTTATTGGTAATTTCTTTGAACTTGCTTTACAAAAGTATTCTTCATATGATTAAATTATGGGGCCAAAATTAAATTAAATTTGTCCTCAATCATTATAAAGGTACCTGTTATGAATTTCATCTATTTTTACATGATTTACAAAAACCAAAGTAGAATCAGGTGAGCGACACGGACTCTTGTGAGCCTCTAGTTTGTTTTTATATCGAAACTTAGGTTCAATAGGAAAGCAAGATTTGGAGTGATCGGTTTAGGTGTCAATACTCTGGTAATTTGAACTGAAAACAACTTTTATTAGATTAATAAATGTATCGATAATAATTAAATGGCATTCATTATATTTGTTTGTTTTCAATTGTTCTTTGTTTCACACGTATGAAGTACACAGAGTTGAAACCTATATCGGCAGGCCTTTAAAGTAATGTTTGCTATATATTAAAATAGTCGTTACAAACACAAGTCTATATTAATTTAGTTGGGGCGTATAATCTTTCCGGTATATTAGAGACCCATACAACGATCCACCTAGTGGTCTTTCAATACAGAAAAGAGCTATATTGAATGAACTACCTATGAAATATTCAGAGCGATATGATCCGTTCTGTCATAAACTGTATACTCGATATTAAAACAATACAAAAGAAAATTGTTCGTCAGAGTAACCACATTCAGTCAACCTTCATACAAACATATATGTAGTATGGTTACATTGGATTTAAAGTAGTGAAGATTGTGGAATTAATGTGATGTTTTAGGAATGTATGATTTAGGAATTATTTTGAGAAGTTCTTATGGCGCAAAGTAACTTTGCAGGTAATACTTGTAATGGTATTTTATATTTGCACTGCGAAACATTTTTTGTAGAGGCATATCTGTGATAATTTAAAAATGAGAGCCGTGGTGTAGTGGTTAGTGCATCGGACTACTAACACGAAGGTTCCTGGTTCGATTCCCGTTCGGGATGAAAATTTCAGGAACTCAATTTTCGGCTCTCCCTTGACACCATTTGAGAGTATGGTCTTGAGGAAACGATAATAGTCCGTTGGAAGGGGACGATAAATGGCTGACCCGTGTTAAGAGAGAGCCATATCTCTTGCACGTTAAAGACATCCTTGTAGATTTCGAAAAAGAGTAGGCTAATGCCGCTACAAGGCAGCACTCGCACCCGCAAAGTGGAAAGGGAATAATATAAGTTGTAAAACTTGTTTCCCAATCCACTACAAATAAATATGTTTAAACTAAACTAATTTAAAAGTAAATGACAAACCTAAGTGATGGTAATAGAACTTGTAATTATCATGGAAGTATTATATAGTCTATATCGCGTCCATGCATGCTACAAATAGTTGAAAATAACATTACTAAAAGTATGTTTCTACAATTATTTATTTTTTCTTATTTTTTTCTTCATTTCATCAGAAGTTAATTATAATGGCATGGTCACTCATTGAAGCAAACAATCCCCTCTTAAAGTAATGGTATAACGCTGAAGCCGTTGTTCCTAAAACTGCAAAAGATGTTATTTGAATAACTCTAAGAAGAATTATAGTACTCTATCGGATTACCGATGTAGTAATGTCTTTTTCTCCTTTCTGTATTTTACTAAACTAGAAGGCCACTTTACTATTGACGTAGGTTTATATTAACCACAGAAAAGATATCATCGATAGTTGTTGAGTTGGTTTGATCAGGAACATAAATATATCTCTGGTTTGGATTAATTTTCCATTTTTGTTATATCTGCTCTTATACGCTTTTATAGCACTCCGTATGTTGGCCGTGGCGTCATTGACGAGAAGGTGATAGTCGAAATGCGCAGCTGTTGCAATAATATTGGTACCCTTAATGTTATTGCATGTCTTATTGACGTAAATCGCACGTCTTTTTAGATCGGCAAAACAAATTTAGAACGGTGATAATCTATATTAGAGACTATATATGTCTATGTCTATAGGTATATATATATGTGTGGAACCCGATGTGTCAATGAATATTTGGGTTAAAAATTCCGAATGTTTGCAGAAGTCTAGAAATTAATATATGCATCCGAGTTGTTAATAGATAGTGTCAACGCGAATATATTTTACTTGTGAACATTTTAAAGATTTCATGCTGAGACTATACTTTACTGTTTAATGGTAGTCTCAGTTTCATGCACATACATTTTCACTGTCAGTCGAGCTTATTTCCTAATGCGTGTAGGGTAAAAATTTGGTTGGCTTGTTTGCTTTGTTTGTATAAACGTTTATTCAATCTGTGGTAAAACTGGCATCTTCAAACAACTTGAACACACACATATGTAGCTTCCCATAAAATATAAATGTATTTATATTTCATTGAACGTTATACAATTTACAATTGTACAAAATAGAAACATAGCGAGCAAACTAACCAAAGTCTGGCTGTACATACATTTGAAAATTAGCTCTCATATAAAACAATATCAGAGGTGCAGACCACTCAAGTAACTCTAAGGGAATTGTTCCTTTTAATAAAGATTAAAAAAAACGGTCAATTTAAAATTATTTTGTGTCAGCTAAATTGTAGAACATCTGCTGTTGCTGATCATTCCAGGAACTCCAAGGATTTAAGTTTTTTTTAATAAAGATCTAAAAGTTCCCCGCACTTCCCTACTTAAGGAAAGCTTTCGTGACACATTAATTGATTGATTGAAATAATCCAAGATGTCCATTTCCCTTAGGCTAATTGTTTGCGTTAATCCATCAATAAAATTTAAATCCCACTAATTACATTTATTATCAATATTACTTAATACCGTAAAAAATTAAATACCACCAGTTCAATCAAGTTATTTAATAAACAACATGGCGCACGGGAGTTCCTAGCAACAAACAATTGATCTGTGACTATTTTAAATGTCATTGATAAATTCAAAATATATATTTTCATCTTATGATTAGAAAGTGAAATTAAGGATTAAATGAAACGGGATGTTTTGTCTGCCACGACCGACTGTAACTCGGTATTCAAGATGAAAGGTTAGTTGACTCTTACACTTCAGACCATGCTCCTGTAACAACAGAGCGTACATCAATCATCAATTAAGCATACATGTACATGTAATTTAAATATCAACATTTAAATAATAGTTTAAATAATTCATTTGTTAAATTTAGGTCAATCATATTTCATGTTTGTTATGAATTATAAGGCAACGCGAAGACAAATAAAAGGAATGTATAAACTTTTATCAAACAGTTATGGCATAGGTTTACTTTAAAACTTTTTATCGTTGACTAACGGACATTTCAATAATTTTAAATAAATAAAGCCACCTGGATTACACCTTTAAATGGTTTATATTGCTACTGGTATTTATAGTACTCATTTTGTTATAACTGACAAATAATATATAAACTGAATACCTCCCAAAATCAATGTGTCCCAGCAAACAGTGGACAAGTAAAGGCTTATCAAGGCCCTACATTTGACTAACTTTATATGGATTTAAAGGATTCAGAGTTAAGCCTTTCGATATGGCGATAAATTGAAAGTATAGTCTTCCAATGATTGGAGACCAGTCTAGCTAATGGACTTTAGGAAGTATCAGATGCCATTTTTCATCGTATAATCATGTCAACTGATTTTTTTAAGCAAATATTTTGAAGTTTTTTTTAAAATTACTTTTATTGGTACCGATTCAATATCTCCTTAATTTTATCATGCCCATTTTATATAAATTTTATTGTTTTATCAATGCTATATTTTTTAAATCTTTTTTGTTTTAAAAGTTTTAAACATGGGCTTTTATATTTTATTGTTAATACTTATATATGTATATGGAAATATATTGTAAAGCGCTTAGGGTAATTTTAATATTATATAATGCGCTGTTATAAATACTGTATAATAATAATAATAATAACTGAACAACTGAAGGCTTGTTGGTTTGGTATCAGCATACATTCTTTTCTTGATTATAACGTATTTTGGGTTGATTTGAACATGAGTGCACTTTATTATGTTCAAACAATCAATTTTGACTGGCCTTGATGATTAGTGCAGCAATCACTTTGATGCCGGCGAATGTTGGTTGGTTATTTTGAAGAGTGCATAAGTAATGCTAATTTGTCAATTTCATGTTGGTGTCAATGAAAACACACCAACCATGTAAATGCCACCAAGTTTTGTTTGTTGGTGCTGTCTACTATTGTTTGTTTATGTAGCCGATTGTTGTTCGTTGATGGTGTCAACTGTCACGCGAACTGCCGTTTGTTGATGCTGTCATCAGCTGTTGTTTATTAATACTGGCAACTGTTGTTTGTTGATGGTGTCAACTGTTGTTTGCTGTTGATGTCAGATTAATTACTCTCTTTTATGCTTTCAACAGTCTTGTTTGTTTATCATGATTCCGTATGGAGTTACTTATCCTTCTAATGCAGCTTGCCATTTTCAAATATGTCGACATCAGTAGACCATAGACATAGAACAGTGGTGGTCTTGAGATTGAAATACAATTCGTTCGTCCGCTCATAAAACTGTCGATGCATGATCATACTTGTGTATTGTATTTTTGTCAGCATACACTTGTACGTATCCCTCCATATTGTCAAGAATAAACTTTACTTGAAATTTCTCCATTGAAAATTATCTTCCAGAATATTTCTGCCAGTGCAAATGATATTCCATAATAGTTCTTCCGGTTGAAACAGCACCATAATGCTTTTTTTATATTTTGAACCAATGTTAAAAAGCTAAAGGAACTTCTCTTTCATATGACTGCCACATAGTCTGTAATATCATATTATTGATGTGAAGTAATGGTATCCCTCACGGATACTTTCGCCGTATTATAAAACGATGGAATGCAAAACAAAGAACGTCGCTTCATATTTTTGGCAGTAAAAGACCCTTATTTAACTCCTCTATTTAATCAGTAAAAATTTCCTCCTTGATTTTTTGGATTGGTAATGGCATGGTTTATTACTATTGTTCATGTCTGTAACTTAGTTTTCCCCTCGAGGTTTTCCTAACTTTATTTTGGTGAACAGAGTTTATTACAAAAACCAAGTTGTTCCACGTCTAAATCCACTGACTACCGATGATAACGCTGTGCGAGGAGTCTTACTAAGAACTATAACCCCTATAGTTAATACAGGTATTTGTCAGTTTCTTAGCACTGACACATGTTGTACAATACTAGAACAGAAAAAAGAAGATTATGTAAACATATATCAATGATAATTGTCACTCTGTTTGCATAGAACTTAGATTAAATACATATAAATGTTGTCAGTGTCTTGTTAGGGTTGATACTGTCTTTGTCATACAGATTTTGATTAGTTCTAACATATAAGTAAATAAATCTTAAAAGTTTGCGCGAACATCCTTTACTGGTGGAATGTATGTTTAGGACAGTGATTTACTTTTTTATAAGGTAGACAAATAGAAGTAAATTGTATGATGTTAATCCCCAGTTTTAAATTTATCTAATTACTTATATGTTACTTGTCTGTAGCACAAAGTACTCATTCATCAAATGTTTTAAAAGAAAAATGATAGGAGGTAGTCATTGTTAAAAATACCTTGGATACATGGGTGTATATGTGTAATAATCATTTATTTCTGTTCGAACTGTAAATGCATATTAAACATGGACGTCTGTTTGAACTGAATGCATATTCAACATGGACGATGAAGTAGATTTAGTTAGTATTTGCTCAACTGTGGGCTCAAATATATGTAAGTAAAAATTCAGATTTTGTTTTTTTATACGAATAAAAGAGATTTGGGGTTAATGTCATTTAGAAAACAAGCAAAAACACAATAGAACCAGAGATGTATATACATACCTTACGACTTCAGAAAAACGGTACTGACACTCTAAGAAGCAAGTTTGAATTTGTTTTCTATGCGAGTAGAATATCGCGTCTCTCAAGTCCCTATATTTCTTTCCTATTTATCTTACCATTGGACTGATGCATTACTACGAAGAAAAAATAGGGTTACGGTATATAGAACAGAGGTCACCATCACCCGTCCATCCCCCTACCAAATATGCATACGTTGTAGTAGTATTTTCATTTCATTATGTGTGAAGTTTTTATTGAATTTAATGTATGTAGATTCGCTGTGTCTTATTCTAATGTAAAGAATAAATCAGATATATAGACAATTATTATACACTGAAACCCGCTCGATTGTCAGATATTTATTCAGGATCTGTTGAAAGTGATAGTAAATATTTTCACCGTAGATGCCTATCGAGTTGGTATCTAAATATTTAAAAATTCAAAGGTCGTTGAAAGTGATGCGATTCATATAGAGAATATTGATTCAAGTTTCAAAGTAAATATTGTCTTAATTCAGTGACTTAGGTACCGCTTAATAATGTGGATGATAATGGCTTATAAATATAGACACCATCAGTTGAAAGTTCAATTTCGCGGAATGGTGGGTTGACAAGTTAGGTGTCTAAATGAATACTACGTTCGGAAGGTTCTCCTCTCGAACTTCATCAGCCCAGTGTAACATTGGAGATAACCTGCAAGATGATTTATCAGATTTTCAGGGAGAACAGTTATTTCCAGGTAGGGTAACATTTCAAGATTATGGCCCTTGTTCGAACGTCAGATAGGATGGTGTTTTTCAGTTTTTGATACTTTGGATGCAACCAGAATCATTTATCAGGATGTTTTCATGTCACTAGATATGTTGGTTAACAATAATGATAGGCCAATTCATTCAATGAAAGCTTTCTCGGGGCTAAACATATAAATTTTAGATCACAATTAAATTGGCGGGGGCAGGGGATGGAGAAATAGGAAAGCTGAGGTAAAAAGCTAAAATGTAGCCAAGTTTGACAATTTAATTCGATTTTTTTCAAGTTTAAGAACCATTAAAAATCTACAACTGTGATAAATGAATGCTTCGTATGATTATTATAATAATAATTGAAATAAAAAAATAATTAAATTTGACTATTTTTATTTACCGTACACAACTATGTAGTATAATACTAACTACACTAGTGCGAAGACATGAACTTTTAATTTTCATATCGTCATGTCATGGTGTAAATAAGTTGCATTTGTCAGCAGTTCGATTATGTTCAGATTGTCAAGTTCTCAGTGTCATTTACCAATTTTGTCATTGTAAGTTTGTCATGTTGTCGTGTTTTGTCTTTTAATTCATTTTTTCCAACCCGTGCTTTCTTGTATACTTATTTGTTTACAATCGATTAATGCAACAAAAATCTCCAAAACTAACATAAAGAGCTGAACTATTTACAGCTATTTCCCTAATGCATGGAAGTTAAAGGATTGGTTGGCTTGTTTGTTTTGGTTGTATGACTGTTTGCACATTATTGTAATTAAGTTGTACAATTGCAATCAATATTTAGGGTAGGCTTTGGCTTGTATAATACTTGTGGATGCTTGAGCCAACATTTATACAGACAAAGCAAGCAAGCCTACTAAATCTTTAAACCACACACATTAGGAAAATAGCTGTAAAAGATAATAGAAAATTGAATGAGATTTAACGAAAGCGTTGTTGAAATCTGATCTGATAATTTACACAGAAAGTGTCATTTGCACAAAAAAGAACCTTTTGAAAAAATCAAATAATGTGCAAATGTAAATGCATCCAAATTGATTGCCGATAAAAATGCTTCTGTAAACGCGATACAATTCAGTTTTTCTTTAGTTCGATTAGTAAAAAAAAAACCTACAACAAATAATACTACCAAGTGACTAATGCATTTACTTATCATGTAACGTTAATTGAAAGAAGTCTAAACATTCCATCAATAATGAACAAATAGTGAAATCCGCATTCTGCGGCTTTTGAAATTTACTTGACACATGTGTTTCACTACATTGCATTTTGAGATGAATAACAACAATACAAATGCCATTCTGACTTTGCTTTTCAGTGTTTGTTTCATGGCTGCTCGGAAGGAAATGAGTTTTTTTTTTTCTTCATTCTTTTCTCAAACAAAACTTAAGTTATCAAAACTGCTCAAAACACTAACCTGTCAGGAGCATTGCTGAATGCTGGCTATTTAACTACTCCTGTGTTTTTTTCAATAACAGAAAATCCATCTAGCCATTAAAAACATTCATCTCTATATGTTTGATTGAAGATTGACTAAAGATCAAAAATGGTATCTTATCCGTAGTTTCGGATAATCCTGGCGTGTTTACCGAAATTCTGATAATTGTATTAGCAACCAGTGACATTGGAATGAGTAAACCAATAGCTGATTTAATTTCTTTGAGATAGTAATTCGTTTCAAGTATATGACAGCATATTGTAATTTTCTCTCGTAAGGACACTGTAATTATTCAGTTCTCCTTGTAAAAAAAAACTTAATAAGTTTCAAACTTAATTATGAAGGCTTTTCTCATAAGTGACAATATACATTCTATTCAAAAGGTTTAAAGGCAAAGGTGGTCGAAATTAACATACAATTTTGTTTGTGCGTTTTGTTCCTAAACCACCGTATTACATAAAAGGCTGATATAGTATTTATAAAAAATCGAATCATATTTATGGTGGATGAACGTTGCCATGAAACTTATTCTGATGTGATGCTTTTTAACTCAATCGATTTCACTTTACAAATGTAAATTATTTCAAAATGAGTTACTCTTACATAGGATCAGAGGGTTCACTCTGGTTCTCTGGCATATCGGAATATTTGAAGGAGTTAAAACGTTTACCACATTCCGTATCATGGGCTCCTAATATGCCATGGACTGCTTGGACATTCTTAAGCCTTAAAACAGGTCAGTCCACTTTTGCGCTTTCTAATCAAAATGAATGAACAAAAATCAGTAGAAAATTCGGATAAATGTATACATTTTTGTCTTTTCTTGTTCAAAACCTTCGTCTTATTATATATATTAATTTACTATAGTATTGGACGATTGGTAACTGCAAACTTACCTTTATATTTAGGTTTATATATTATTTAGGCGATCTGATAATGTACAAATTAGTCTACCACACTGTAATAACACCGTTTATTTTGAGACAAAACATTACATAGTTTTTGTATGATAAAAAGTTTTGGAGTTACTCTACAGATTGATGAAACATCGTTTGGTAATACCCTATTGACAAAATACTATTAAAATCAAGAATTTTTCAATTTTGTGTCGGATGGGCTATTTTTGGTAATACAATTGAGAATTGAGATTTAACACATACTGTTTTGAACAAGGTAATTATATTGGTAACATGCGGAGCTCAGCATAGTCGCATATATTAAAGCAAAAAGCAGTTATTCCGGTTGGGGGGGGGGGGGGGGGGGGTGCTGAATTCTGCCCGAGTCACGAGAAGCTAAACATTCAACCCAAGTTCTTTCCATGACTTTCTCTTTTTTGAAATGGCTGCAGTCAACTGTGTTGCACAACAATATACTATCGTTCTAACATAAAACATCGCCTTACTAATAACTTGCATTCTGTGTATGATTAAAATCATCAATTTAATGCCTTTATCAAATCAGAGACATATAATGTCTCTGATCAAATGTATGCGGCCTTCTTGATTTCACGGCCCGCATTCGAGGTAGTTTGATCTAAAAACGATAAAAGACTGTCATTATAAATTACTGTATATAGTTGTGTTTAAACGCACGTTATCTTGATTTTAAGCATAATTACAAACATAATATTATCAGCTTCCAATCAATCATGGATCGAAGCTTCAACCTTGCAGAAGATTGTCATCCGCGTATTCAATCCTAATCCGACTATACATTTAGAAAATGAATTTCCGGTTTCATGTACTCTCGTATATGGAAAAAAGCATGACACAAATAAACTGCAAAATCGTATGACAACAATGGTAACTACGGTTGAGCATGTAATTTTCTATGAATCATTGATTATCACTGTAACTGCAGATCAGTCGTAACAGTCCCTAGAGTATAGCTAGAGTCCCTCCTTGTTCTGGATTGGATGCCATTGACTAACACTGTCTTTGCAGTGACTCTGAGAGTGACTTTGTTGGTAATCAGTTTAAGAAACCCACACAGCTAATATTATTATAAGATTATTTTTACTAATTCCTGATGACTTTTGACACTACTGTTCTCTTTGTCTTTCTTCATCCAGTGGCGGATCCAGAAATGTTCATAAAAGGGGGAGGGGACACAGACTGCATGATAGCAGGCCCGCTCTGGACAGTGTCATGCTTCAGTCATTCCTTACATATTCAACCAAATTTTTCCAACACCAAAAGGGGGAGGGGTGCTGGTCCTCTGAAAAACCCTCTGAATCCGCCTCTGCAATCTTCATTGCTATTATTAAAACTGCAGTTTAAAAACAAAAAAAATAGTCTTTCCAATCCCTCTAATTTTTCAAATAAAATTGACAAATTGATAAATGCCAATCCACACACATTGGCTATGCCATGACAAAAGAACACTTTTTTTTATCAATAAAGTATATAATATAAAAACATACCTACAGTGTACCAACTGGTAGATAACATCATCGTATTAACAATATGAACAAAAACAAGTACTTGCAGGAAAAGAATATTATAGAACCAGATTAGTTATTGATACATACAAGTATTGATAAAAAATTTAAAAAATCAAAAAAAATCTATATACATTCTGTATGCTAAAGGTTGAAAGGCCCACTGATTTTAGAAAACAAGATACACTTGTGAACCATTTAGTTCACATATGTATAGCAATTACATACTTTTCCACTAGGGGGATTTTTATTTAAAAACAAATTTAATTACTATCATTTATTTTATCACTTCTACACATGCTAAGGCTTAAAAAACTGTTAAGAAAATCAAGATATTTACTGATTAAGTATATTTCTTTGCCAAGTTAAATTTGAAGTCAACATTTAGGTTATCAAAAAATGTCAAAAAATCAAATAAATTATTTATCAAACAATAATTAAATTATATTTAAGAAATAAGCAGAAATTTGTTGACTGTATAGGGAGTAGTCATGAATTCTTTGCAATTTGATTTTGATTTTGTGTGTTATTTAAGATTCAGCAATCAATTAGGTAAGAACATATTTGTATTTTGATTTATTCATATTTCCCTTTTTTTCTATAACGTTATGTAGAGAGTGAAGAAATTGCTTCAACCTAAGCCTGTCCCATCCCAAGCATGTCAACGTTCATGTGTCAATTTTTTTCATAGCTGCCATTTTGATCTTGCTGTAAAGAATAGAAGCTGTGATTCAGCTGAAAACAGGTCATTAGACACTTTGCCATTCTTTAATTTTTCTCTTAAATGTCTTAATTAATTTTATTATAAAAATGGAAATTGACCAGACGCTTTTGCATCACTTTTTACAAAAATATAACAAGTAATTGATCAAAAGTTACTGTATGGATGTGGATGCACTAGATACCAATTTTTGTTGTTTTCAAAGGAATAGGTCAATAATGAATTCAAATGTTCAATGAATTACAAACTTTCTAAAGGCTTTGTGTGCAGAGATTCTCAAAACAACAAATACAAATATCCATGAAAATGCCAGATTTCCACTATCCACATGTTCACAGTATGCTGGAATGACTCGTGACTGCAAAAGGGGGGGGGGGGGGTGTCCAGCCATTTTAAAAAGGGGGGTTCCTAACCCAGGACAAAGGGGGGGGTTCCAACTACATGTCCTCATTCAAATGTATTGATTGTCTAAAAAAAAAGGGGGGTTTCCAACCCCGGAACCCCTCCTCTAGATCCGCATCTGGACTGGTTGTTTGTGCAAGACTGTGTTTTTGAAAAGACTTGCTGAAGTCTAATTGATTCACTGGACAGTGACAGCTGGTTTAAAACCTAAAATGGGTAAAGGGATGATATGTGTTGTTTCTGCAATGCTGGTGTCATGACGCTAAATCATATTTTTTATACGATATAAAGCAAACATGTGTTTACCTATGTTATGAGATATAAAGAATATCTTCCCTTAGACATATTATAATCACTTCATCAGTTATTTTAGAAAGACAAAGTATGAGAAGCTAAATACATAAAAAAATAACATTAGAAATGTTCTTGTAAGTGGTCAATTCTGTATGCTTTTTATGAGGAGTTGTTTAAATCAAGTATCAAATGTTGAAACCTAAAATTGTTCTGATGGGTTAAACATCTGTAAATCTAAGGTTTAGTTCACTGAAGCATGCTTTTTAGTATGTACGATATTGGTTTCAATACCCAATAAATTTTTGAATGTATTAGGAGAAATTCAAATTGTTTGACAAAAGTTTTTTTTATGGGTAACACTTTTAAATGTTTATGTGGAAATAAAGTGTTTCACCAAGAGCTCATGTTGAATAAATTATCAAAAATATATGAAAATATAAAGGAATCCCTTTCCCACTTATTCTATCAAAGTTTGAAGAAATTGTAGCAAAAGGTGGATCAAGACCAGATCTTCCTTCATTCAAAACAAATTTCAATCATGTCATTTCATAGTAGTCCTGACCAAATTTGGCTAGTTGTGAAGTCATCATTTGTCATTTAGGAAATATATTGAATCATTTATATACAATTTATATGATTTTAATTAAAACTTTTTCTTTTTTATTTTTCAGCTCTTGAAATAACCGGAGAAAATTTAGAGGATCTTTTAGCCTATGACGATTTGTTTCTGGATTATTTCAATGCATTCCTGTCTCTCCCTGTAAGTATGTTGATCCCTGTACTGTTAAACGTGTTATGTTTAAATCCTGTATTATTATCCACGGAACCTTCATTTGTATGTAACGTACAGCCTAGGTTAAATCATTTAAACCGTTAAGTAAGTGGGTAAACTTCCAAATTCAAATATTTTAATGTCATGAATAGAAAGTATAAACAGTTTTATCTGATTTATAAGATTGAATACATTAGAATTGTATAGAAAAAGATAGTAGGTTGTCAGATTTTATTGTTTGAACTAAATCGGGAAAAAACAATGTATACGGAAATCCATAATAATCCAAATTTTCATTTTCCTGACGATTTGAATTCATATTTGGTATGGGATTTTAAAGAAAACAAAAAGTTCAAAGGGTTGATACTTTCTTTTCATCTGAATTCTTAATGTAAGACATTGTTGTTAGGACATTACACTAAGTGTACTGCAGTCCTAGTTCATAAAGGTATTTAATGGTTTGTTAACACTATGATTTTAATTTTCAAATTTTATTTTAAAAATTTGAACAACAAACTCATTTGTATGCCTCTGTCTCTGATTTAATGTAAAAAGATCAAAATTAAAATATTTTGGCTGCCCTTTTATACAAGTTTATCAGGTACTGATATAAAATGAACACTGACAGAGCTATACATTGTGAAACAATGAGGATATCTACAGGCCCAGTGTCCTTAGAAGACTGACTTTTTTTTAACTTTTAAAAGTGGATTTAGTTTAATGGATTAAAAAAAGACCTAACGTGACTTTCTTATGGTACTCTCCTTAAAATGGTTCCTACGATTAGAATTATGTTGAAAAAGTCTGGAGGTAGTATAAATGTTTTGATATTCCTCCATTTATTGGATTATGAGCTTTTATTGAAAAAAAAACCAGTTTCATACCTCAAATAAATTGAAATGGTTCCTCCAACATTCAACCATACAAGTTAGTGGTAATGAGTGTTAAATGCCCCTCAGACTCTCACAGGGAAAGTTATCAAGCTTTAACCCTTCTTTTTTTTTATTTCTTCTTCTTAGTGCAAATAATTAAAAAAATATTATGCTATCATATTCTGAAGAATATCTGTATTTCTCTTGTTTTTTTCACCTGCAAATCATGTCAAAATTCAATGCCATCATATACTGAAGAATATGTGTGAACTACTTTATATGTTATTCATTAGAGGTTTGTACAGACCAGTGCAAAAAAATAACACAATTTGATAACTATTTAGGTACATTCCATAAGATGTCAAGAATTCCGTTTTAATGAGAGCTACTTCTTTTTTGTAGTAATATACCCAGGTACTCAATTGTAGCTATTTGTATTATGAGGGGAGTCAACATAGTTCTTCTTTGTAACAACTTTTGAAGGGTTCGGCAAACAAAATGGATTTATAAGTAATATGAAGTACTTACAAAAGTGGTACCTTGAGATATTATTTTAAATTTTATAGCATTTGTTGTTTGTGGGAAGAATTGTTTAAAAACATATTATGTGTATGTCCTAATTCAGGAACTTTATCAATGATTTCATTTTTTCACAAAATTTGTCAAAAAATGACTTTTTTGTTATTTAAAGAATCTCTTGTGTTGATGGTTTGTCTATACAGTTTATTCACAACTTTAATAGATACTTTAGGGGTCATTTAGATCTGGACATATTACTTTTGTTTCCTGTTGAAGATCAGTGGCGGATCCAGAACTTTTCCTAAGGGGGGGCCTGCTGACTGACCTAAAAGGGGGCCCGCTCCAGTCATGCTTCAATGATTCCCTATTTAATCAACCAAATTTTTTCCACAAAAGGGGGGGGGGGGGCCTAGGCCCTCAAGGCCCTCCCCCTGGATCCGCATATGAAGATTTCAATTTGATCTTTGGATCTCTAGATGTCTTTTAAGTTTTTGGTGTTTTTAGATTTCTATCTCATTGTAATTTGACCATATATACCGGTATTTGGCATAGTTTAATTCATATGGAAAGTAATGAAGAAACAGTATATATTAAGCAATTTTAATCTATTATACAAATTTCATAGGCCAGATAACATATCAATAGAAGGTATAACAATGCCTTGTGGACATTTGAGCTACTGATCCATAAGTCTTAAGAAAAAGATGATGTCTAATTTACTTTAAAAGTGGATCTTTTAATGCTTAAACCTTAAAACATGTAAATGGGAATTATAGATCTGAATTTGATGTAGTTTTTAAAGCCCATTAATGTTATTATTGTTATCAGGTTTCTATATCAGTTGATTTTTTCATATCAAGAACGAAAATTGATCATAATTTTCTCCCGATTTCCTTACCATTGTGTAGATATTGGACGATAGCTGTTTGAAAATGGCTTAATTAGGATGGAAATTGATGTTATGATGTCATAAATAAAAGTTTGTCAACAGTTTTAACGGCCAAATGACAATCAATAAATATCTTATAAGCATAATTGATTAAAATACAACCCGATATTAACTTCTTGACAAAAGCGAACCCTTAAAGTTACAACCATATATTGATTGCAGGTGGAAACTTTATTCAACGGTTGTTATGTTATTTGATTAGAATTAGATTTCAAATGAGAAACATGAGTTATGCATAAAAAAACAGGAAAACTTTTGTTAGAAATGTGTTTGTACTGATGCAGTTATAGGTTATCAATATTTTTGTCCATTGTTATGCAGAATATTTCTACAATTTGAAACGACTGAATAATTGGCTTCAAAGAAGCCTGGTGAAACAGATTCTTTCAGACATTTTTTCTTTGGTTTTAGTTGTATTTTCATGTGGACTAATTACACTAATTATTTAGAGTAAGATTTCAGAGGAAAAAAGTTTGGTACTGTGGATTCATCATTTTGTTTGGCACTATTTATTCTAGATTAATTGGGAAAAAGTGAACCACAAATTTAACCTTTCAACAAAATATAATCTATTTTGGCTAAGCCAACTTTTATGTAGAATTTGTCAAAACCATGAAATCAAATATCCACGAAAATGAAATTTTCACTTAATTCACAAAAACTTATACCCCTTAGAAATAAAAGAGTTTACAGTAATATGATATGTATGCCAATGAGTAGGCTCTATTTTCTAATATATATAGATTGCAAAATCCTAGATCAGTGTCCACTTCAAGTATTGGTTAATGAACTGGAATATTTTTAAATGAGGACGTCAAATGTTTACCATGGACAAAACAAATTTATATACCAGCTTATTTCATACCATGTAAATAACTGTATATGGTTAATTATAAACGTACACTGAAGGTCACAAGCCATATTGTCCTTTTGGGTTTTAAAGTAAATATTCAGATCCTTATGGTTTGAAGACATGAAGTTATTTTTATTGTAATACTTAGATTACATATTTCTCTCCATACAATTCGGGAAAAAAGTTTGCTGTTGTATTATTTTTAAGGTATATTGCTCCTGTTTAAGGTTTTAAAATCTTTTCTGTTTAAATTAAGACTAGAAATAGAGTTTGGATTATCTTTCATAAGTGATAATTAAGCATCATAATTCATAAAAAATTTGGTGAAGGATATGAATCAATGAAATAAATCCTATTCCTTTTAAAATTTATTAATTGTATTCAAATCTTTTGTTATCATTTAATTTCTAAAACTTAGGACTGTTTATATCATGCTGTACAGTATTCGTATGAGTACCTACATGTTTTCTCAGGACATTTGGTGCTCTTCAGATGTTCTTTATTGTTGGTTTGCTTTTTCATTGGTGTTTTACCCCGACTATGTTTACACTATACATATAGAGACTGCATATCTATATATCCACCAAAATCAAAATCATTGATTTCATATTCTCATAGTTGTTCATATTTCAAACTAGTGAAATATCATTTTGATCTTTTTCCCCGAAAATGATACTACAGCATGTTTGAACCAAATGTTTCTGAAGTGGTTGTATATACTTGGTACATTCTTCTAAGTGCCTTTACAATTTTTAAAGTTTAAGTTTATAAAATTTGCTTTTGTTGAAGATTGGGTTCTTACTGCTTGCTGTGTGGTATAGATTTTGTTCATTGTTGAAGGCCATACAGTGACCTATAGTTGCTAACATCTATGTCATTTGGTCTATGGTAGATAGTTATCTCATTGGCAATCATATAACATCTCCTTAGTTCATTCTAGTTAAAAAATGACGGAAAAAAATTCTATAAATCTTTAAGCTTACGAAATCTTTAATGTTTGCATAATGAACCAAAAATCAAATAAGTAAGGATCAAAAGATAGTATCTTAAGTGTGTTACACCACTGTCAAAGACTAACATTTTAATTGATTGATTATATTATATTCAGTAGGGAGAGCACTTTATCAATTCTTTAAATGTTATGTAAATGATAGAAAATTGATATTTACATATTTTGCCTAGTCATGTGTAGGTATAAATATTACCTATGATTATAAATTCAAAATTTGTCTATTGAACCACTTAAATTATTGGTAATATTTCTCTGAAGTAAAATTGAGTTCTTTTTAAATGTCAGATCTATATTTAAACTTGTTTTCAAAAGTTGAGAATATGACAGAATAAATTTTGGTTTGGATTTTAAATATTATTAATTTCTCATTGACTGATATATTGATGTAGATCTTTTCATTACATTACTATAGGTACTCAGCTGATGAGCCTCTTTATTTGATTATTACATATTGTGGTCGAGTGGTAATCCATATACAATTGATAGGTTGATTGGTACTTAACATCCAATGGCAGATCTTACATGCACACTTAGAATGATAATACATGTACATGAATATTGAAATCTGTATCTAGTGGCAGATATAACATGCACACTCTTGATGTTAATATATGTAATGTATAGTTAAACCTGTATCCAGTGGCAAATATAACATGTACACTCAGGATGATAATGCATGTACATGCATAGTGAAACCTGTATCCAGTGGCAGATATACATGCACACTCAGGATAAAAATACATGTATCGGGCCATTTAAAACTGACTATACAGTATAGGTTTTTCTCATTGTTGAATGCTGTATGACAGCCTATAATTGCTTTCATCCACTATATTTGAACTTTGGTGGATACTTGTCTTATTGGCAATACCACATCTTGTATACCTGTTATAAAGGTAACCTCTATGAGGTGTCAATCTGTCTTTTCAAGTCACTCTCTTCTTGTCCCACTGTAAAAGCACATATGCATTTTGAACCTCGATTTCAAGGTCACCTCTCTTTTAAGGTCAGTTTGACCTTGTCCAAAGAGTTGGGTTATTTCCCTTTGGTTGCTTTGTCAAATTATAAATAGGAAAGTAAGAATAAATTCCTTTGATGTTCTTTTGTGTTCATGTGGTTTAAACTGTTTCACTTTTCTTGTTTTGTATATAGATTAGACCATTTGTTTTCCTGTAAATTTTGGGATCCTTTATAACGTGCTGTTTGATGTGAGGCAAGACTCCTTGATGAAAGCGGCACTCTAAATTTTTGGTTTACTTTTACAAATTGTGACTTGGATGGTGAGTAGTCTTATTGGCACTCATACCACATCTTCTTATAATTACTTTTTTTAACAGATTTTGTTAATAAAAAACCCCACTATATATTTTCAGGTATTTCCACAACGCCTTACGTACAACCGTTTGACTGGTGCCTTTGAAGAATGTGATATAAATGAAAGGTCAATCCATAGTAGTAGTACCCGTGGTAACAACAGTGATGGTCTGCCCTATGGACCAACAGACGAAGAAAGAGAGAGATTGTTAGAATGGGCAAGAACTGACAGACTGCCACTTTTCCTCAGGTATTTATTTTCGTTTAGAAAGATTTTAAACATTGCTGTTACTTGAAATAGTAGCAACAAATGCAATGCATACTAAGGAATTGATTAGTTTTTGTTAGGTCATTTACAACAGATATATTATGGTAGGCCATTGTTCATCTAGGTATCAATTTGTCTGTTCTTCTGTTTAAAAAAAGAGTTGTCTCCCATGTGAGGGTTAAAACAACTAGTAGAGCAAAAAAAAATTGGCTATTGAGGTTGTGGATTGCATCTCTGTCTCCAGTATCATAGTTTCACTGTTTTTCATTTCATTAAAACAGCTAGTTTTTCAATATATGCTTACAATTTCCCTATAACAGCAGGAAATAGCAATAACATGTAATGCAGGATAAGTCTCTGCAGTTTTACAAACTACTATCTCCCAAGCAATATGAAAAATTAACAAATAGAAAAACATGTATTCAGTGTTTGTTTGACAATTCAACAATGAGTAATCTTAAAAGTAGGGATAACATTTGACATGAATCAGTTCTATTAGGACTTGTGTGTGAATAGAATTTGTTGACACATTATTTGAACACATGTGAAAGATTATTATTTAATTAAACGAAACATTCAATTTATCTTATAAATGACATTCTAATACTCATGATAAAGTGCAAAATATATGCGAAGAAAACCTTTTATAAGGAATGTGTTTGTGAAGTAGACAGCATATGTACTTGGTTTGTTTGCCAAAGTTTAATTTAATACAAAAGAGAATTTAAATTCTTAATACATCATCTAATCCAACAGATATGACATCAATTGCTTGTTTTTGTTTTAAAACCGCTAGTTTCATTATTTTATTAAAAGACCTATTTCTACTTGTATGCATGGAGATGAAATATTTCTTTTGAAAAGTTGACAGTTTTACGGTTTTTGCCAGTTAAAATGCATCATTTAAAAAGTAAAATCACAAAAATACCGAACTCAGAGGAAAATCAATTTCGAAAGTCCATAATCACATGGCAAAATCAAAAAACAAAACGCCCCAAAAACGAATGGACAAGAACTGTCATATTCCTGACTTGGTACAGGCATTTTCAAATGTAGAAAATGGTGGATTAAACCTGGTTCTATAGCGCTAACCCTCTCACTCCCTTTCCTCCATAATGACGCCTTTTGACACCACCCCCCTTACTCCATAATGACGCCTTTTGACGCCTGTGTAGTACCTCAGTTGAAACACTTTGACTACAAAGTGTCTGCAGTTGACTTAATAAAATTTGTATCCAATATGAAAAGGAATATCATAGGAACAACTGACTTAAATTTATTTGAAGAAATAGTTGTTTTTCGCAATGCCTAAATTCTTTAAAGCATATGTTCAGCATTTTATCAAAAAAATCCTATGCAAATCAAGTATGCCAAAAAAAAATTTCAATGGAGGAAAGGGTTAATAACAGTCTCATCAAATTCCGCTACACACATGCAATGTTTCAATCTTGTATCACTTGTTTGGACAAAACATTCTTTTGTAAAGAAAAATCATTTTGATTTGAATGAGTTATACCCGTATTAGAAACCACTACTTGCTCAGAGTCTGCTTACGTCTATGAAGCATAGGAATTCATCTCTGGTTTCAAGTTGCCCACTCTTTGTTTTTTTGTACAAAAAATCATTGCTTCATTTTTGTACATCTTATGATCTTTTCCCTGTGTATAATTGGTTTTAGCTGTCTTTCTTCAACTTACGGTATTTTATAACGCCATGTTATTTTTCACTTTTCAGAAATTTTAATCATATTCATTTGTTTTTTTCAGCACTCAACTATTCAGGGAATTTAAATTATGTAAATTATTATTACGTCCACTGGATGACCGATACTCAGCAAGTCGTGGCTCTAGTCAACAAATTAGAGGATATAGTCGGCAGTCGGAGAGTTATGTGTCTAGTTTAAGTAATAGTGCTGATAATAGTGCTCATGATGAGATTGACGATGATGACTTTGGCTTTGGAGAGGGACAGTATCGTTACTCTGCACTGTTCCCTTACCAGAGACCAGGGAGCAGGGCATACAGTGTTCCAAACAGAATTTATTTAGGTTCAGGTAAGGGAAATCATTTCCAGCTATTCAGAAAGAGAGGGAGGGTAGCAATGGACTTTCAAAATATCGCTACAACCAAAAACCATTTTTTTGCATTATGGTAATAGCCACATACTGAAAAAAAGACTGATAATGAAACTCCCTTCCTACCCTCCCACCTACATTACAATGAAATAGCCCTTATCAAAAGATATTGAACATCATATACTACAGGTATTCTTTGCAAAAAAGAAAAGAAAGGATATGGGTTATCTGTCCATGTCAAAAAATCGGTTCTTGCACATTGCATAGCAAAAAATCAAAAAGGCTAAGAAGCAGTAAGCAATCTTGTATTTAGAAGTGTTTGTCATACCATTATTCTAAATTATTGTTAGCGAAAAACTTCAAGGAAATATCTAACCACAATTTTCAAAAACAGTTGAGATTTTAATAAGACTGGACACAAGAACTTTGTTGTATTTTCAATTTTATTTCATCTTGCACTTCATGGAGTATACAAAGAAAGTTGTATAGGCAGGAGTAAGGGACTAGGAACAGCTTGGAGATGAGAGGGAAGGAAGGGTGAATAAGGGGAATGGAAGGGGGAATTGGGGATAAGAATTAATTCTCAAACAAGGACCAAGTTCTTTAATATGAGATGTGAGAAATGAAAGTCTCAGGTAAGTTTTGAAGCTAATATTTAAATGCTTACCGGTATATAGTTGAATGTTGGTCCCTAAACTTAGTAAACACAACATACTAATTATTTATTGAAAATGGTTGGCTTTTTAGAAACAACATATAGAGGAAGTACAAATACAGAAACACAACATTCTCAGGAAAAGGCTATAATTAAAAGTGCTACACATAGAAAGAAGAAACAGAAAGATGGAAAGTATGTACATGAGATGTTTAAGTGCTTTGTGTTGCATTACAAATAAAAATAAAAGAGAAATGTGTAGACCATATTTGTCTCAGATAATATGGAATGAAAAAAAGCCTTAATGAGCTTTACTTAATAAACTGACATGTAAAATAGACAATTGTCAATCATTTAAAATAATACAATGACTTTTAGATGTCTTTGTTATATTGTTATGTTGGGTTGCTGTCCAAGATAATTTAAGAATTTGTATGTCGAATTTAACTTGAAAACAGCATATCAATAACCTAAAGTTGTTACAAATGGACTGTGACTATCTCTATGCTTTAAAAAGGCGTGGGGAATTTAAAGGAAACATTTGAAAATTACAATTTCCATTTATATGATGTATAACCAGTATAATGATTTAATTTAATTCTGTGTTAACTGATCTTCATATATTTTACAGACCAAATAGTGAAGCCAAAGAGGGTAAAGCTTCTGTGAAGTTTGAAAATCCTGGAGGTAAGATTTTTATGCTTTATAAAATTGAGAATGGAAATGGAGAGTGTGTCAAAGTGACAACTACAACACCATAGAGCGGACAACAGTCGAAGGCCACCAATGGGTCTTCAATGTAGCGTGAAACTCCTGAACCTGAGGCTGTTCAGAGGCTGATATTAAAGAAAGGCTTTTTTTAGGATAAATCATAAGAATATAATGAAAATTAATACATTATGAAGCTTATTTTGACTCCCAAATTGAAAGTTATTGGATCTGTCTTTGCCATCATTGCAAAAAATAAAAAATATAGAATTACACCTTGAACTATGAATTTTAATGATAAAATATTCTATTTGGTTAATTATATTTTAATAATTGAATTACATGCATATATTGAGTTTTGGATATAGTATCCCTTTTACTATCTCATTTCTAAATTATTTTTTTTTAAACTAATAAATAGCAGCTTAGTTTTTATTGTATGTGTTTGAATTACAGATGATGTCAAGAAATTACAATTAAAACAAAAGAAATATACCTCAGAAGCAGAAGAAGCATTTCTACGACATGCAAGGTATGTTCTTTGATATTCATGTTTTAAGTTCAGAAATTTATACAAAATTAAAAAAATCCTGATTATGTACAAGTTGGTTTTGAAAATTTAATGTACAATGTTTTCATATATAAATGTTACCTAGAAAATTGTTTTTTATGTGATTTATTTAGAAAATTTCCTTTTTAATATCAGATTCATTTTATAGAATTTTATATTTACATTTCTATTGATATTTGCAGTTCAACCAGTTTGCCAAATAGCTTATTAGAATCAATGTTCCTGGTAATATTTGCCACTGGACATTGCAGAGACATAAATCATTCAATCATGTTGTGTTTAAATTATTATAGACTTCATAGCATTTACCCTCCATAACTCATTATTTTATGTTTTCTAGAGTATTATCAGCCCCTGTTAACTATGAAGATTACATGAGACACCCATTGTTTGGAGATTTTGACTTCCTGTTTGGGGAAGAAGAACCTGATCCTAATGGCCAAGTTTATGTTCAATTTGAGGATGAACGAGGGAGTGAAGAACAGACAGAAACAGATGTAAAGAACTTAGAAGGAAGAACAAGAATGTCTCTTCAACAACTTAAAGAACAGATTTTAGGAACAGTAAGTTCTTGTTTTGAAGTTTTTATAAAAGGCATTGTATGTGTTGCTTTCAAATCACTGCTTAATAGCATAATATGTTTGGAAAATGTGTCAATGAATTTAGAATTTACCATTTGTTAATGTTCTGATGATGGCTTATAATTCTATAAGGACAAATTACATTTTTGTTTTCTGATATTTTGAGTAGAGAAGTTATATTATCAGATTTCCTGACAACTATATCACATTTCTTTCTCTTTCTTTTTGAAATTCAGTATTATGGATATGCTACATTAGGTGTATCTTTTTATTACACATTTATTTTAATTAAAAATGATAACATAATGTTTGATTTGACATAAAAACCTCATTGTTAAAGTTTTATTACATGAATTCACAGGAGATCTGATATTTTGATATTTCCTTATTCTATTTTAGTATCATTTTGTACTTTTATTACAATGTTACAATATTAATGTGTTCATACAGGGAAAGATATCAAAATGAAATAAAAAGTAAAAAGTCAATTATCAATAAGACATGATATATCCATCGAACACAAAAGGACTTAAAAGAGAAAGTAACAATTTTCAAACTACTGTGCAACATTAAACAATGAGAACACACCACATTGTAGTATGAGTTATTAATGACTGCTAAAATAAATGTAAAAACTATTAAATTATTTACTTTGAAGACAATTAAAAGAATGTAAAAATAACTATTTACTATGAGACATGAGCTGTAAATGACAAAACAATTTTAAAAAGTAAATTAATTATCACTTAAAAATAAGTTTTTTATGTTTTTAATGATGTTTTTTGTAGAATGAAGGAATGGAAGGTTTTAAGGAATTCCTAAGCAACACAGCTGGTTATGCCTTATTAAATTTCTGGCTGGATTGTGAATATTATAAAGATGCCATGGAAAACTTTGAAGATGAAAGCAGTAATGATATTAGAAATAGATTATTTAGGTTTGTATATACTCTTGACTTCCATTTATAAGGGACATTGTGGGGAGGGGACAGGAGGGGGTGAGAGGGTTAGTGAATAACAATCTGGAGACTGTATGGGAAGGGGAGGGGAGGTGGACAAAGGAGGGGTTTATAAGAAATAGATTGTTTAGGTTGGTAATTTCTCTTACCTTCCATTGATGGGGGACAGTGTGTAAATGGGGAGAACAGGAGGAGGGATGGTGATAAAAAGAAATAGTTCTTCAAGTTGGTAACTTCCCTCTCATTGAAATGATGGGTGGATTTAAACTTCAAAGAGGAGTGATTCCCTCCCATATAGTTGTATCAATCAGTATGTACCTTTTTCTATACCCCTCCTCAAATGTTACTGCAAGTAATATTAGCTACCCATAGATGTTGATAAAAAAAATTGAAAAATCTATACATAACATTTGGTGAGATAATAACTTATGAGTAAAGAGTTTAAGAATGACTTAAAGAACAGTCTAAAATTCAGAATGTAGAATGTATCACAAACCTTATCAAACACACCTTACCAAAGCCTTTGATATTTAAAGTAACTAACATTTAATCTTTGTCTTTTTCAGGGATATTCAAGACAGATATAAAATGAATTTAACAATTGATGCCAAAAATAGTATATCCAAAGCAGCTAGTAATGCTAATCTAAGCCATACAGTATTTATCCGAACTCAGTACGATGTGCTACGGAGGCTGAGGGCATACTGGGTACCTCGCTACCTCATTCATGTAGAGAGGGAACTTAGCCTGAGGTAAGTCATACAGTATTTATACAAACTCAGTATGATGTGCTACGGAGGCTGAGGGCATACTGGGTACCTCGCTACCTCATACATGTAGAGAGGGAACTTAGCGTAAGGTAAGCCATAATAATGGTATTTATCTGAACTCAAAATGATGTGTTAAAGCAGCTGAGGGCATGCTGGGTATGCTAGTAATATATTTAATGGGGGATCTTAACCTATGGAAGGATGTATTGCATTTAAAATTCATTTTGATGTGGCCAAGGGGAAACTAGATACCTCCATACATTTTAAACATAAAAATTAAGACAGGCTATAAGCTTATGAATATTCATACAATTTTATATGATGTGTTTTAGTTGGTTGACCAGTTATTTGGATATTTTAGTAATTTATACAATAGAAAGGGGAATTTCAGTAGTAAAACTTAGCTATGATTGTACAAAAAAAAACAATTTAAAAAAAACAATGCTCTTATCAATGAGAGAATAATTTTTATGGGTAACAAAAAAAATGTATTGAACAATGAAATGGATTTGTCGTATACATAGTCTGAATGCCACAAATAAAAACATTAAAAAACAAACAAATAAAGATTGGAAGCCAAAAACAGAAAAAAATATTAGTATTGCCTCCCCAGGGGGCTCCACCAGACTAAGCTGGAGCTTTTCAAAAATGCTCCTAGAAATGTTATGTCATTGTCTGTTTTTATGTGGCATCTATACCTATGGGCTTAAGAATTCCATGTCTTCTGCTTTATTTTTCAGTCCTTATGCAAACAGATTAGAAATACCTAAACTATCAGCGAAGACATTTACTCCATTTTTTCCTTCAATCTCATTGGTCAGTTCAATGCCAGTATTACCTGACGATGTCCTGACCTTCTCTAAAACAAAAAATTGGGAGCATCTGAGTCAGGGTGGTCGGAGACTAGATTCAAGGATATCGTCAGCAAAGTTTAAGATGGGGCAAGCACCACCACCAACTTCTCAAAGGTGAGGGTTATAATTTTACATTTTACATTACACAGGTGTGATGTCAGCACCATGCAGTTCTTAAATATATAAGAGATATTTATCAAATGTTTAGGTTCCTTGTTGTTTTTGCTGCTTTTCTTTCTCAAAAGCCAGGTACTGAAGCTGAACAAGTGATATTTCAAGCATGTTATTAGTATATACATTAGGTAGAACTTGTTTTATAGAAGGAATGGTTACAGACTTGGATTGGAATAAATGTTTAGGATTTATGTAAATTTTGTTACTACATGTATTTTTAAAGTCTGTCCTTCCACTAGACTAGACTAAACCTGAAAAAATTTTATTATCTTCTCAATGTTATTTCTCATTTGTGGCTACCCAGTTCTTTACTCTGGGAAGGAGAATAACTCTTACCAGAAATTTTTATAGTTAATTCTAGCATTAGGACATAACTTCCAGAACAGTGCTTTGTCAGTCATCAAGCTCTGCCAAAGAAATGTCAGAGATAAAAATATTCTAAATATTATATTTGTCTGCTTGGCAGTCATCTGCATTGTGTGAAAAAATTGAGGGAAATTTCATATTCCAGATCAGCAGCAATATAGTCTGAAACAGAAGAAAGCAGACTTTTATCTTTAAGATTGGAAAACTTAGTTTGATATAAATGTAAAAAAAGTTTTAAATGATTTAACACGTGTCTGTTTGATATTTTGCACAGACGTGTACTTGCACAGTTGAGGTTTGTATGGCGCAAAATCCTAATACTGTTTTGTGTGATTTCATCATAGCTAAAATAATCTACAAGCATATAATGACCTTCTTCAATCGGATTAGTATAACAGCAAATAAAAATTTCACTTTTTCAAAATTTGACTGACAGAATTCATAAAAAAACCTGAAATAATAACGGGAAGTACAGTACCAACTTCATTTAACTAATTTTTGGAAAATTTAGAAGTGTCTGAAGATGATGAATATATATATGTTTACGTTACGGAAAATGGATTATTTTAGCGATGATATTATTTGACTTATACCTTCACTTATCACCTATTAAATGCTCACTTAAATTGAAATTTTTCATCAATTAAAGCAGAAACCATGCTTACATTAACCATTTTTTTGCAAGTGGCTAATTCTGTATAGATTACAAAAGATTTAAATTTTTTTTTTATATAATACTGTTGAAGTCAGAAAATGGGAAAATTAAGGTATTTATTATAAAAGGTAAGTTGATAATTGTCTGATCTTTAAGTTGTGATTTTCTGGCTAACTTGGTGTTATCTTTGGGTTGATAACACCCAGTTTACCTATCAGACTTAAATACATACCTTTGTTTGTTAAAAATCTGTTATTATCAATCAGAACCCATTGATATGCAAGTTGGAGATTGTCTTCTGCAATGCACAAGATTATGAAACTGTAATATTCAATTAATTTTTAGAAGTAGGCACATAAAAGTTATACCCTTATTTCAATAATACTGAATTATGCCTTGGTAGCACACCTTAAAATTTGACAGCATAAAAGAACTTTTTTGACCTCTTGTTTAAGTTTTATGCTCCCCATACAAAACTTTAAATTAAGGAACTTATCACTGCACCTAACCTAACAGTTATACCATATAAATATTGAACAACCTATGGTGGAGGACCCAAGCAGAGCAGTTATTTCCTGATTTTAGTTTTATTAGTATATAAAGATGTATTGTCTTGTATAAATATTTTACAATAGTATTTTTTTTAAATCCACAGATTTTAGCAGTGCTTTTCCAGCTATTAAACTTCTAGCCTTTCATTGGCTTTATATTATACCTTTGTATTTTTTTCTGTTACACTTTTGAGGATTGCTAAATCTTTTTGTGTCACTGTTTCTCAATACAAATCATATATTGTCACGATTCTTTGTTTTTACATCTTCTGTTTGTTTTTCTTTATTTTTAAAAGTTTCTTCCAAGCTAAGGATTGTCAAATTTTGATATATTTTAGTTGAATGGAAAGATTTATTTATTTATAAATATATGACTTTAAATCAATAAGAAAAGAGAGCTACCAGGACAATTTGAAATTAATTTTTACCTCTTTAGTTTAATTTGCTGTATTCTGAATTGGTATTTTGTCATACACTAATAAACATAATGTTTTTAAATACTTTCAGATTTGGCTTGGATAGGTTTCAGATAGCACTGGCTACAGATAAACTAGCAGGAGGACCCTTTCAACATTTCTTAACAATGTAAGCATTGTACACATTACAAGTTCTTCTAAACTTTTATAGCCTTTAGATGATTTAAAGGTTGACATATGATATAGACAGTTTTGGATTGCTTCCTTTGTGTCATTTTTCAATTTTAGTCATTGGGAAAAAATATCATAATAATCCTTGGTAGAAGATGGTAAAATGTGTTATAATAAAGGGATCACAAGAGAAGTGTGTGGATTCATTATTATATTTTGGATACCAATATTTGTTGGTGTAGTGGGTACAGGTGAACTTCAAATTCAAATGTTCAAAGAACTACAAATTTTCTATAGGTCTTGTGTACATAGGGGCAAAACCATGAAATGAAATATCCACAAAAATGTAAGTTTTCCTCTATTCATGAAAATTGACACCCACGAAAATAATTAAATATGCAGTACAAGCTTTAAACCTAAACAAAATATTGCTAAAAAAATTCTGCAACATCAGTAATTTGTGTTATCTGGTGCTCTGAATAGTAAGATATCTGGTACGACATATTGTCACATCAAATTGACAAAGTTGTATGAAAAACTACCCAAGTTATACCTCTATCTTTTTGCAGGCAAGATAACAAACTGTTGTTGTCTATGTTGCTGTTCTGGCAAAGTGTAACAGAATATGGTGCTGCAGAAGAGAGGTCAGCTGACAGATTATTACGCATGTGTCATGCCTGGACTATTTACAATAATCACATAGCTCCTAACAGTTATCATTATATAGGTAAGTGTGAAAATCTGTTGACAAATTATGGATAAAAGGTTTGGTTGTGATTCAGTGTTTTGTCAAAGGTATATTTCTATTCTTGGTAGTACAACATTATACAAGAAAAAAAGTTTGAAGATTGATAGAGAGCAATCTTATAAGAGGGTGGTAAAGGGTTATTTTCATGCAACGTGTTTTGCCATTTTTATTTCACGTGCAGCCGTGAAAAAGGTTCGTTATTCACCGTGTTTTGTGAAATCGGGAAAAAGATCAACATGCAAGAAATTTTTAATTGTTCGTTCATCGTGAAATGGCAATATTATTTTGCGTTCTTCCGTGCAGATACCCTCCCTTTACGCCCCTCTTATAACACATATCTAAGAAAAATAGTCAATAACATTGCATAATGAAAAAAAACCCTAATTATGCAGACAACAGAAGTTTCAGCCAAAAAAGCATCACTTACAGATGGGCAAGCCCAAGTTTTTAGGGGAAAAATTTATGGCCTAGTGTTTCATATTGAACACTTCAAACACAATATGTCAGTGATATTACGTTTGAGTTATCTAATAAATGATTCTATTTACAGGTTTTTCTCCATCGGAGCAGGATGAAATTCACAAACAGTTACTTAACGCTACAGACTTTATAGAGGCTTCAGTTTTTAATAGTGCTAAACAATATGCCATGTCTAGATTACAACAGGCCTGGATCAGATATCTCAAAGAGGACCTTAAAGGATTCTTAGAGTAAGTTATTTAATTTAGTTAAATTGATTATGTGTTTAGAAATGTTTCCCCTTTTAATGCTTTCTCAAGTGAAAGAATTAAACTTTTTAATAAGGAATATTAGTTTCTCCAAAAATTATAAAACTGATCAACTGACATGTTTAAGAAGTGGATTATTTCCCTTACTTTAAAACTAATGCCAATATTACATTGAACTATTCTGAGTTGATCAATTTAAGTCTGAAAATCTATCGGTAATACCAAAATAAGGTATCATTTTCAGTGCTGATGTGTTAGCTCTAGGATTATCACCCCTCCAACAACAGATGTTTACTTGAATTTTTATTATCATTTTCAGTGCACATGTATAAGGATTGTATACCCCTAATATTCTTCAAACAGCCTATTTTAACTTTAAAATTTTGTATCTTTTCCAGTGCCCATGTGTTAGCTAGAGGGTTATCTCCCCCTCCTACAGCAGATGTGATAGAAATAACAGTATTAAATGACCAGTTAGTGATATCAAGACCTGACCCTTGGGTCAGAAGGTAATTGATAGTTATATGCATATTGCATGTTTTATATAATAATAATATTTTGCATGCAGTAGTTTCTTTCAGAGTCATTGTCTATCTTTTCAGCCCTATTACTCTACATATATAGCAGATATTTTAATTTCAAAATTTTATTTCTTTTCTACCATTACTGACCATGCAAGGGCTGTATAGCCAGTCAAGGTTATTAAAAACTTCCATGTATATATCTTTTCTACCTTAAGTGTATTTTGTTTAAACATTTTCTTCATTTGCTGATTTCATATATATAATTAAATGGAACAGATATAATATAATAAAAAAGACGAAATTGTGCACCTTTAACAAAACTTAAACGTATTATACTTTGGTAGTTTAACAAACTCATGCAAATGTATTTTAAAAATTATTTCTGTATGACACCCTAGAATTTAATTTTATCTGGCCTTGAAAAGATGAAGGCTAAAAGGATAAAAATAAACTTTTAATTATTTTACGGTTATACATTACAGCAGGAAGGATTCACCGTCAGTGTCAAACATTTTAAGCAGGTATAGGACAGTACCTGTATCACATGTGTTCTACCCCAACACAGCTTGTGTCTAATTGTTACCACTTACTAACTTACATGTGTACAGAGTCCATAGATAAATTCTTAAATAAAAGGATGAAATTAAGTCACTGTATTCTCAATTATTGTAGAAATTTTGATCATATTTAAAATTTAGACAACTTTGCCTACATTGAGAAATTATAAAAGCTTACTTCAGTAACATTCAGTTTTCAATAAAAGTATATAGCATTTATATTACTTTGAAATACATTCGAAAGTTCATATTACGATCCAATCCTGAAATGGGTAGAATTTTAGCTATGGACATAACAACTAACACATTAAATACAGTCATGATGCACATAATGATCCATACTCCTTATTTGGGAGAAGATCTGAAATTGTTATAATCGTTGTGTATTCAACAATGAGGATGAATATTAATGATAGAAAGCCTATGAAAAAAAATGTCTGTGGAACAGTTAACAATAAATAATAGTCACTTTATTGATAATCTTGACCAACACTTATAACACATTGATGCACTGATGTTGTTTCAGCTTTCACAACAACAAAATTTGTTTGCAACATTTTCCCCATGCCATTTTAACTAAAGTGTTTTGTTTTTGTATCGTTTGTCACTATTTTATTAACATCTGCATTAGCAGAAGTCACACAGTATTTCTATGCTTTAGCCATTGGAAGCTTTTTTCATTGATTTGTGTATGTTACCAACCAGAAACACTGTAAATTCATATTAATCAAATTCTTTTCCTTTAAATTTTCCTGCCAACCAACAAGCCAACGACCTTTTTAACTATAAATTAAACAATTATCAACCAAAAGGGGATCTTTTTATGGATATCCTAGGAGATATGAGGCTAAGTTTTAATGGATAGTTATGTAACGAATAGTTACTGAAAACAAGTTTCATCCTAAATAACTTATGATTAAACTATAAAATGCTAGTTCAGAAACAAAATCCAATGACAGTATTGAAAAACAAATTTTGAAACTTTTGCAATTAGTTTTTTTTTTTGGAAATTCAACCAGGGCATTTCTCAAATTAATAAAATGACTCAAAATTTTAATTTGTATTGTTCCACCTACAACTTATATCTCATTCATTCCATAAAAGGTAGCATTTATGATTTTATATTTAAAATCAGTTCCTTTTGAAATCCCTCGTCTTAAAATAATGTCTGAAATAACCTTGATATTTGGACCATGGTGCATTTAAAGCCTAAAGACTACATGTGTGAAACTTTAAATCATTGATGAAATAGCTCGATGAAGTATCAGATTAATAGTTGTTCAATCAGCGTTCAATCAGCGTAATTAAAGTGTATCATATTTCATTGTAAATAATTAAAACATCAATTTATTTAAAGTAATAAATTTAAGTTAATTTAACTAAATAGGTGCCCTATTTGTTTATTTAAAATAATGGATTTTGATTTATTCTAAATTTCAATATTTTATATTATAACAGGGTTCCTACTACTGAATCACAAAGAGCTAGACGTTTAAAAGATGCTTTTCAAGATGATATTGACTCAGAAAAGAGGGCAGAGCTTCGTATGTTAGCTAGACTACGAAGAAAAGACATGGAAAGAGAAAGACGAAAAGCAATTAGAAATGCATACAGGAGGGTTAGAGAGGCAAAGAAAAAGAAAGGCTCTGCTGAGGTATTGATTTACATAATTTTTAGGCCACTATATTTTTTTTTTATGGATTTGAGAGCACCTATTTTTGTACCGACAAAATGTGAATTAGAAAAAAATGTACCCTCAGCAAGTGTCAATTTCAACTGAATATTTGAAAGAAAAAGTTTTTCTATTAGATAACATATCTGATTTTGTTGTATCAACAAAGATGAAGGTACTGTGTTAAACTTAGTTTTGTTGACAAATGAAAGTGTCTTGTCTTAGCTTAGGCAATGTTTAGGAGCCAAAAGAATACTGTAAATTCAGAAAATTATTGTGTGCATTTATTATTGTGATTTTGTCATTTTAGACATAAATGCGATTTTGATTTTTATGATTTTGAGAAAAATCCTGTTAAATTCATATAAAATATATCAAAATGCGAGTTTAAATTATTGAATTTACAGTAATCTGTTTAAATTGTGATTGGTTAACTTTTATTAATGGGTTTTGTTGATATGAAATACTGATATGTTTTAGCAGAAAGAAGATGGAGAAGAGGAACTTGATGGAGACACAGAAAATAAAAGTCCAAAACCTCCACCTCCATTTTCTGAAATGGTGGACAATAGAAGGTATGGATACATTACATCAAAGTTTTTAATAATCCATGAATGTTATTAACACATAAAAGGTTATAAGAGATGTGTTTGATTTCAAAGTTTTCTAAAAAGGAAAATTCTTCATTTACAACTTGAATATCTGTTACTGAAACATTTTCTGAAAAAAAAAATCTTGTTTGATTTTGTTTTAATGTAAAGCACACCAATTTATTTAATTATGCAGTTGTGATCTCATCTGCCGGAAAGTAAGTATAAAGTTACATGCTCATTATGTTGTGACCTTTAAGAATATATCCCAAATTAAGGTTTAAAACCATATTTCTCAATACACTGAAAATGGAAATGTAATAGTAGAAGCAGAGCATTATGTCATCTGAGCACCCATTCTGGGTTTGACTGCAATCTTTAAAAATTCACTCGGTTTGTCTGTTTTCCTGCAAAAAGTTGATGGCTCTCTCTAAGCTCTTGAGATTCTTCTCCAAATTAAAAATATACATGATATAGCCAATAGTGCTGACAGTGGCATCAAACACAACAATCAATCAATCAATCTATAGAGAATAATACATGGCACAATCCGTATCATATGTCGTATTATCCCGAGACATCAATATCAGCCCAAGGGCCTTTAAGCCCGAGGGATAATATTGGTCGAGGGTGATACGGCATGTGATACGGATTTTGCCATGTATTATACGCTTTATCATATATTTCAACAGAAGAGTATTATATTATATGAACTGTTTTCTGATCCATAGATTAGCACTGGGTTACCTTCAGTTCTGCTTTTGTCTTGTTTCAAAGCCTTAAAATAACTGCTTATACAAAGCACCTGGGTTACCTTACCATTTGCCTGCTAATGTTTTAAAAATATTTTGTTTATTATTGTATTTATTTGAGTGTTTTGTAGTTTTTATAGTTGCATTTAGTGTGCCAAAAAATATGCAAACTTGATGTTCGTGACGTCACATACAATATGAAAACTTGACGTTCGTGACGTCACATTCAATATGAAAACTTGACGTTCGTGAAGTTGCATACCAAACAATGACGTCATTAAAAAAAATGAACTATTTTGAGGAAATTTTTTCTTAAACAAAAAAACCCAACAAAAACTTACTTTATGTAAAAAAAAAGATAAAAAAAAGGTATGCGATACGGGGTATGCGGTACGGGTTTAGCTATGCGATACGGGGTATGCGATACAGGGTAGGTGATACAGACTGGAAAAACAACCTTTATTAGATATACAAAATAGCTGTATTTTGTACTAAATATATGATAAATAAAACTATTTTATTATTGTTATTTCAGCATTATGAAAGCATTTAAGAAGCACTTACAAGAAGCAGATGACAAGGAGCGATTTTTTATGATACAGTTATTTCATGATGTGGAAAAATATTTAAGTTATGGTGGCAATAAAAGTGTGGCAAAGAAGAAAGATGCTCAGGCTACTTTAATTTATAAGTAAGTGGCAACTTTTTTATGAACATTTATCATAGTAAAATGAAATAAAATATATTATTACTCTAACATGTAGCAGTGTTTTTCTTCTTAGATTGGTACCGATAATTTCTCTCAATAAGCTGTGCTAGCTGAGTATTCCTTTAGCTCAATTGGTATAGCAAATTGATTCATAGTTAGTTCAGTGCTTATTCTGGTAGGAAACCAAATTGCAAGAATGTTGTCTGATAATTCTATGACATATTGACAACTGTGTAAAATGTTTTCATGAAAGTGATAAAGAAAATACTTTTGTAAAGCAATCAAAAAAAAATTGAGCTTAACAGTTGCTTCAATTAAAGGTTCCTCAAACTAACTTTTTAGCTCACCTGACCTGAAAGGTCAAGTGAGCTTTTCTCATCACTTGGCGTCCGTCGTCCTGCGTCCGTCGTCTGTCGTCCGTCGTCCGTCGTCCGTAAACTTTTACAAAAATCTTCTCCTCTGAAACTACTGAGTCAAATTTAACCAAACTTGGCCACAATCATCCTTGGGGTATCTAGTTTTAAAAATGTGTCCGGTGACCTGGCCATCCAACCAAGATGGCCGCCATGGCTAAAAATAGAACACAGGGGTAAAATGTATATTTTGGCTTATATCTTTGAAACCAAAACATTTAGAGCAAATCTGACATGGGGTAAAACTGTTGATCAGGTCAAGATCTATCTGCCCTGAAATTTTCAGACGAATTGGACAACTTGTTGTTGGGTTGCTGCCCCTGAATTGGTTATTTTAAGGAAATTTTGCAGTTTTTGGCTATTATCTTGAATACTATTATAGATAGAGATAAACTGTATATAGCAATAATGTTCAGCAAAGTAAGACCTACAAATAAGTCAACATGACCAAAATTGTCAGTCAACCCCTTAAGGAGTTATTGCCCTTTATAGTCAATTTTTAACAACTTTTCGTCATTTTTTGTAACTTGTACAAAAATCTTCTTCTCTGAAACTACATGGCCAAATTTAACCAAACTTGGCCACAATTATCATTGTGGTATATAGTTTAAAAAATGTGTCCGATGACCCCGCCTACCAAACAAAATGGCCGACATGGCTAAAATTAGAACATAGCGGTAAAATGCAGTTTTTGAATTATATCTTAGAAACTAAGACATTTAGGGCAAATCTTTCAAGATTTAAATGTCCATCAGAATAAGATCTTTCCCCTCACAAATTTTCAGATGAATCCGACAACTCGTTGTTGGGTTGCTGCCCTAAAATTGTTAATTTTAAGGAAATTTTGCAGTTTTTGGTTATTATCTTGAATACTATTATAGATAGAGATAAACTGTAAACAGCAATACTGTTCAGCAAAGTAAGATCTACAAATAAGTCAACATGATCAAAATTATTAGAGGACCCCTTTAGGAGTTATTGCCCTTTATAGTCAATATTGAACAACTTTTCGTCATTTTTGTAACTTGTACAAAAATCTTCCTTTCTGAAACTATGGGCCAAACTTAAACAAACTTGGCCACAATCATTACTAGGGTATCTATTTAAAAAAAGTGTCTAATGACCCCACCTACCAACCAAGATGACCGACATCAGTAAATACAGTAACAGGTGAGCGACACAGGCTCTTGAGAGCCTCTAGTTTATATTTGGAAAACTTTCATATGGTGAAATATTTATCAACAATTTGACCATGTACTTTTAAATGTTTTGTTTTGATAAAGGTATGATTACTTTTTGTCTAATTTTGTTTGAGTCAATTTACATTTCCCAAATCATTGCAGAACTTATGCAGATTCTCATGGGAAGAAGAAAATAACATTTAACGAGAAACTTCAGTCCAAGTTTTCAGAGAGACCAAAAACACCAACATTAAAAGAAATGCAACATTATATTCTACCAAAAATAGATGAAGTTTTTAAACCTTATATTCAAGTAAGTATACTATGGATAAAATATCACTGATTTGAATTGTAAGCTTGTTTAGCACTGATGACATGAAATTTCATTTACAAAGCAGTTTTTTTAAACCCTTTCACCGATTGCTTCCCAGACAGAAGCTACGCTGAGACGATGGCTTCCCTGGCTACTATTACTCAAGTGGGAGATCTTCATAATAAATGTCAATAAAAACTTGTTTGTAGTTGTGATAATTTTTCTTCATAAAATATTCAAGTTTTCAAATTTTCGGCATTATCTCGGTGAAATTCTCAAAATTCTGCTCTTTGACCCTAAATGTAATTTTTAACCCAAAACGGACAAATTTTGAAAATTTTAATGAGGCTGTACAAATTCCTCACACTAAACATTATGCATTCCAAGTGTTTTGTACATAAAACAACATTTTATGTTCAAAAAGTGTACTAGTTTGGCTTCAATTTTTAACCAGATTTTTGTGACAAAAATGTCGGTTATTGATTTGGGGATGTACAGCGGGCAGGTGGTCTTGAGGCAATCAAATGTTGTCCGTGCATTAACTCATGAACCATTCAACCAAAGCTTTTAAAATTTAAATATGTTGTTACTTTCAACTTAATGAAGGTCAAGTTCAATAATGGTGATTTTGACTTTTACTGTTCAGGAGTTATGATCCTGGAAAGATTGAAAAATGGAGTTTCCAGTCGTATCCGTGCATTTATGCATGAATTGTTCTACCAAAGCTTCCCAAATTTTAATATGTTGTTACCAATGACAAAATGGAGGTCAAGTTCAATAATGACAATTTTGACTTTTACGGTTCAGAAGTTATGGTTCTTGAAAGATTGAAAATGGAGTTTCCAGTTGTGTCTGTGCACTTAGGCATGAACTGTTCTACCAAAGCTTCCCAAATTTTAATATATTGTTAATGATGACAAAATGGAGGTCAAGTTCAATAATGACGATTTTGACTTTTACCCTTCAGGAGTTATGGTTCTTGAAAGATTGAAAAATGGTGTTTCCAGTCGTGGTCGTGTATTTTCTCATAAGCCATTCAAACAAAGCTTTTGAAATTTTATATGTTGTTACTGATGACAAAATAGAGGTCAAGTTCAATAATGACGAATTTGACTGTTACCGTTCAGGAGTTATAGTTCTTGAAAGATCGTAAAATGGCGTTTCCATTCACTTTGTTGCATTTACTAATGAACCATTCAATCTAAGCTTTTCAAATTTTAATATGTTGATACTGACTACAAAATGGAGGTCAAATTTGATATTGACGATTTTCACTTTCAGCATTCATCAGTTATGGTTCTTGTGATATTGCCAGGACACAAATAAATGTTAATAAATCCGGTTTGCTGTCGTTGTGACAGCCTCTTGTTCCATATTCTTTCCAAAAAAAATGTTCCTTCATTTCAATTTCTCGTAAATTCCATAATTTCCTCTGATTTTGACACGGTTTTCAACAAAGGGAAGCCCCATGTTTACACTTTCATCCGGGTATTCATCAGAGAAACATAACTCATGTTTGCACTGTGTTGAGCAGGAAATATAAAAGAGGTATTGCGATCCCTGTAAAATGGAACCCATCGGCGAAAGGGTTAATATAAATTGAGATATTTTTGGACAGTTTCTTCAAGGGTAAATGGATTTGTCTGGTTAAGAATGGGCTATCCCATTTAAACAGTGAAGTCTATTGTGAAAATAGGTATATTTCCTAGCTGGAAATGGAATATCCCAATGATAAAATTGAAGTCCATTGTGAAAATAGGTATATAACCTAGCTGGAAATGGAATACCCCTCAAAACAGTTGAGCCCATTTTAAATTATAGCTAAAAATATGCAATCTTAAAGGAACTGAACAGTTTTTCAAATGTTTAACTTATCATTATCATAGGTGAGTAACTTTCAGTACTGACTTGGTGCTTATGTAACCTTTCCAGATTTATGTTCACTATCTTGAGTGATATTTCAAATGAGTACTCATATAGCAGGTTGTCTCTTAAATTCAGTTTAGTGTTCACTCAAGATTTAATATATGTATAGCTGAAGCGAGTAGATGTAACTCATCATAAGTAATAAAGAATACCATGTACCGATTTGATAACTACTAAGTAAAGGAATATTCCATGATATAAGGGGGTGGAAATGGGATGTAAAAAAGAAGTCTGTGAATTTGTATAAGGCTTAGGAACAACCAAAAATTGACAAAATGATTAATAACTTATATGGACAATGTGTTTTGAGAAATTGGGACTTGAAAGGATCCATATTATTGCAATGTACATGTGTACTGCAATAATATTTTATTTAGGAGATAATCCACCAGCTATGGTAGCAGACTGGTCCATTTTTAAAAGGTAATTTTGGATTTTAGATGGTATATACCAAGTCAGTCCAGTCCATTATTCAGAACAGACTGTTTTCAAAACAAATTAAACTTACTTGGAATGGTATAGCCTTTTTATGGCCTAGTCCTTTTATATGATTCGTTGTATTATTAAAGTCAGTTACTGGTTTTACAGTCAACTGTTTAAATTTTTTAGGAACTGTTAACTTAGTGCTCATTTAACATAAAGTATTTTGAGCTTATTAAAGACTTCTACTGAGGACATATGATAAAGATAGGTCACTGATTAAATGTAGGAAAGATAATTCCTTAGACGGATTGACTAAAAATAAATTAAAGATTTCCCTTTAAACAGTCTGTTGAATGCATTGTTGCAGATTACATATGTGAAAGGGGAAGTTATCAAAAGGGAATTAAATTTTGTTGTAACCCATTAAAACAGTGCAAGCCAGTTTAAATCACACTGAATCAGTTTAAATCACTCTGAACCAGTCTTAATTCCCTTTATATACACTAAATGTAGTCTTATTGCAAATTAACTAAAGACTTTGAACCAAGTCAAGTAGTCTTGCTTTTGTTAAACATACAATGAGGAATCTGAAAATGTTTCCTATCAAATTTTTCATCTTCATGCCAACATCCAAAATGGCTGTAATTTATTGGAATATTTGCATAATGCATCTCGCCTAATCCAAAGGTTAGGTATTGTGATAAACAAAAAAAAATAAGTGAAGAGATCTGGAAATTTCCTTTAGAAGCCAATTATTTTGAAAAAGACACATAAGAGACTACAACGTAAAAGTCATACCAGAAATGTCACAAGGCATAGTATTATCACATGCAGCGCTATATAAAAGAATGAAATATGTCTTTCAGGATAAAGCAGCAGAAAATGGTATGGAGCCAAGAGAATTTCTAAACTTATCTCAAGCAGAATTGTCACTTAGACTGGATACTAACCTAGCTGTGCCTAATTGGAAGAAAGGGAGAAAAGGAAAGGTAAGAACCAGTTCATATCATATGTCATGCCATTGCTGTTTTATAAGCACATGTTTGAAGCTGTTTTATTTTGGTTTGTTTTATAATTTATTATTGTGTTAATTTATAATCTTAGTTTATATTAGGATATTGTTATAGTCACAAGATTTTTTTTATTATTTTGTTTTCAGAAAGTCTTAAAATTACTATGGAAAACTGAAGTTAACAGCAATACCAAATATCTTCTTGGTAATTTTAAGGACAAGTAAATAAAGTAAAATGTTGTGCAGAAAAAATACTGTGCAGTCAAAAGTAAAAAAAATATCTATGAAATATCACATGTATTTTTTTTATATGCATGTGCATGGTTTTTTTTCACTGTTTTGAATGTGGTCCTTGTGAACAAAAATGTGAGTTTTGATTAATTGATTTCTTATTGAAGCATGATGAAATTGAGGAGTTTTTAAATTATCCATCCTCAAATTTCAATAAGGTGAAGTATAAATTTATACATGACTTTGTAGACAGATGGAGGTTTTTTATTTGTATTTTAGTTTAGCACTTTTTTAAAAGTTGTTCATAAAGAAAACTACTTACCAGGAGGGGAAAAGTATGTTTTTAATGTCAAAATTTCTGTTTGGAAATAACTTTTAGGAAAGTGCAATTGGGAATTGTGTTTATATTTACATAACTTGTAAAGTACTTGTCTTTTTTCAGGTGATATGTATTTATAAATAGCAAAATAACTTATTGAAAATATTTTTTTTTATTTCATTTCTGTGAATTATTTTTTATTTTTTTTTGTTTTGTATTGTACTGTTATTATTTATATTGTGAGCGACATTGATGAGTCTTATGTAGACAAAACGCACTTCTGGCGTATTAAATTATAATCCTGGGACCTTTGATAACTATTTATGTTAAATTCAAGGTCTATTTTTGGATTAATATGAATTAATTTTTAAATTAAAAAAGTTATTTGAACTATAGAAAGAAATTTGAAGTTTGAGAGGGAAAAAAAATAAAAGTGAAAGGATTTTTTTTTACATGTTACTTTTCTCTAATACATGTATATTTTATCACTTAGTAAAAAATCTGAATTTGAAATAAAAAATATTTACAGACTAAATAATTTAAACTGAACCTTATATGAAAATGTCAAATAATCAACATGTTAGAAATATCTCGATCTGTGTTTTAATAACAGACAGAGGAAAATGAGGAAAGTGCAGATAAAGATAAATCCCCTGAGGTACCCTCAGACAAGCCTCCTGATGGGAAGGCCCCTAAAGACTGGAAATTTGTGCAAAGAATGAGAGTGCCTCAGGATAAACCATGTATGACTGTTGATATGTATACTCATGGCGAATTACAAAAAATGGGTGGTCGTAAAGTTAGATTTGCTAAGGAAGCACAAGTAAAAGCTGAGGAATCAGAGGACGATATATGGGGCGAGGTAACATGGAGTGGCATGGGATATCTTAACATTGTAACATACATGTGGCATGCTCTAAGTGGTGCTCCTAACTTGAAGAGTTATATGGTATCTCAACAGTAACTTTGTTGACTTGCAGTATGAGCTGAGCTAGGCTCTTCTTTGCTGCCTATAAATGTCTAATATTTAACAGACGTTGGGTGTGATTTCAGTGGTATTCCAAACTTTTTAAAGTAACAGTAACATAATGTGCTTAATTGAAGTCATTACTATTCTCTTACATGCCTTAGAGTATATATGGTTTTGGACAATGATGTTCTGTTACTAGTGCTAGTATTGGGCATAAAATCTATGTCAGTACACTGAGCAAAGGGAATGGGCCTTCAAAATATGGGATAAATGATAAAAATAAGACATTTCTGTAGGTATTGTTGAATAATGAAAACATCATGCAAAATTACTTGAAAATGCCTGAGCAGGCACAATGAACTTTTTCATTTAGGGAAGCAGGGTGCTATAGATCCAGTTTTCCCATAAAACCTGTAACAGATGTAAAAACAATGTATAATTATTTTTTTGGAGGAAAATGATATGAATCAAACATTTGGACATACCTCAGGGCTTGGTAATTTTTTACTGTTGATTTTTGAGAGCTGAATATGATAATAGTTTAAAATTGTACAGCATGTTTATTTTGATGTTTTTAATATATTATATGTATAACACAAAGTGAGTGTCATTTACAAGACAGATTAACATAGAACTAATGCTAACCAAAAGAAAACATAGTCTTATCAGGGCCTTTTATAGCTGACTATGCGGTATGGGCTTTCCTCATTGTTGAAGGCTGTACAGTGACCTATAGTTGTTAATGTTTGTGTCATTTTGGTCTTTTGTCTCATTGGGAATCATACCACATCTTCTTTTTTATATTAGAAATTATTTCTTGCTGTGAAGTGAGGTTATGAAATCAGTCCATTCATTTGCATTTACCAAAATGCATCATTCATGTAGCCTTTGACTGTCTTCTGCTCTTGGTCAGGCTGTTGTCTCTTTGACTCATTTCACATTTCTCGATATTATCAGTTTAAATTTAGGTGTTAGATTTAATGGTTTGGTCGCATTCATATGAAGTTTAAACTTAGTACATTTTTTCATTATGATTTGAACTTTTAAAAGTATATTCCAAGTTAGGGTTTTGACCCAGATTCCATAATTTACTGAACATAAAAAGATGATGTGAGCTGGACATGCTGTTGTATGGACACAAATTTCTTGTTTTGTGTATTTCCTTATTAGGACAATTTCTCATGCCATCACAAATGGTCTTCTTAATTGTGCATTCATATTAAAGCACTGATTTATTTTTCCTTTGGTGTCCAGTGTTGTCTGTTGTGCCTTTCTTTGAATTGTGGTTTTTGGTTTGCCCACTTTGTATCTTCTTACTTTTTTGTTAGTAACTAATTTTTAGATGAAAAAAAAAAGGATTCAGAAAGGTGGTTTAAATTTATACTATTTATTTTTTATCATTGAATATATGGTTTAAAAAAATATACTAGTTTTTCTACAAAAGATGAGCAAAATGGGATTCTTAGGTCATGGAGTAAAGGGTGTAAAGTACTGCTTTATGTAATACAAAATTGATTGAAATGCTTATATTTAAGTGCTTTAACTTGAAACTGTATTGTTTGTTTATGTCTTTTGTGTTGTCTTTTATTGCTCAATTGGTTTTAATTTATTTGTTATATGATTGTACTAATTTAGCTTTTTTAAAATTTATTTATTGGAGTCTTTTTAACTAATAAATAACTTTTCAAATCTTCATTTTAGTATAGAACATTTAATTAAAAATTTCTGAAACTTATATAAAAAGCAATAATACAAATAAAGATGCTTATATTTCAAATTTATTTTTTCTTATAGTGAAATATATACTTTTTTTCCTTTACCTAAATATGGCTTTTTGCTTTGCCATTGAATTGCATAGTTGCTGAAATCATGTTTTACTGAGCAGCTTTTACATAAAAGAATTTAATTTTGATGCAATGTTATATGATGTAAATCTACTTTGCATAAGCTATGTCACATGATGTAAATCTAATTTGCATAAGCTTGATTCACAGGATGAGTCTCCCGTGCCACGACGTCCACAAAAGGTGGAATCTCAGATGACTGTTCGCAGGGTTACACGGAAGTCGAAGGTAGCTCAGCATGGAGTGGTCTGAATATGTTTTGCTTTGCATGGCGATAATTCAGAGTACAAAATGACAATAGCTTAGCTTGCTTTCATTGCATGTTATGTGTTTTTAATAAATCCCAGATAGCATTGTAGTGGACTTAAAAATGTGATGTTTACTGTAATTGTTTTACACTAACAGATATCTAGTTTTCAGAGAGAGAGAAAATTTTATAGCAGAAGCAGTATTATTGTATTTTTACATAGTCAAAGGAATACAGTACCATGTCTTAGACTTTTTATACATAGATTATTTAGATAAGTCATCAGTAGTGTTTGAGAATAGGTTACAACCCATGTGGCAGTTTTTGAAGTTTATGATATGTACCGGTAGAATATAGCCATTTTAAATATTTTTCATAGTCTTAAAGAAAATGTAGAAAAACTTTTAAACTAGAAGTACAGATTGCAACCAGATACTCCCAGTTACATGCATATATGTTGGTTTTACAGACGATAACCAAATTAGAAAGGTCTACTTTGTTTTTTTTAAAAGTGTAATGAATGTATTTTAGGCCATAGAAAGTTTAAGGGGTCTATCAGGGTCAATGCATGTGAAGTTATTAAATTTTATTGCTGTAGTACTTTCAATGCTTTGTCTGTTGGTATTAACTAGTCCTGTAGATGATGAATTATCCCTTGTAGGTGAGTTACCCCATGCACATGCAGACAACCTCACACAATTAGTTTTATATAAAAAAAAAAAGTAGATATCAGAGCTTACTAATACACTCAAATAAATGTAATTGATGTCATTGCTGGAAACAATATAAACATTCCATGAGATGTTGAAAAGAAAATTATTATGTTGGAAGACATAACCCATGCTAATATTTTAAAACACTATAGACAAGCCTCAAGAACCTGAAAACCTGTCATTTAAATAGAAGATAGCTCGACAAACTGTTATTATGCAAGGTTATTTTTCCTTTTTGTTGTAACTGAAGAAATTTGTAAAGAGGTTAAAATCTTAATATTTTGACAGAATTCCATACAGAATTAGGTTTTAACTTATGGTATAGGATGGTAATTGTTTTAAAGGGTACAGGAGGCTTAAATCTTTTTTCTTTTAATCCCTTATTAAAATTGTACCATCGGTAAATTTTAAGGTTAGGTTTTCAGTGGATTTTATTTCATGATGAATAGATTTATTGTTAGAAGGCAGGGGGTCTGAATACAAGATTCTTTGATCTGAAGATTTCATAGTCCTGTTAAATGAAAAAAGAAGATCTGTTTGATTTTCTTATATATATAAAAAAAAGAAAATTCATTATGGAATTTGTCATCTTTAGGACAGTCCAATATGTTGAAGTAGTCAATTTCTAATGTTGGAAAAGTATTTCAGACAGAAATGCAGAATAGAAATAAGAAAATGATCCATCAGACTATCGTTTTTTAAGAATTTAAGGGGAGTCAGAGTATTTGTATTTTTTTCTTATTTGATATACAGTAAGGATTTAGGCAATTCAAAATAATTGTTTGAAAATCTTTGCAAACTTCATGAAGCAGTTCATGAAGCAGTTTAGAATTGTGTTTGTATTAGTAATTGAATTAATAGATATGAATTGGTAGAAGGATTTCATTCTAACATAGAACAAGAGTTTATAACTGTCTTGAAAATAATGTCAACTACATGTATTTATATTGTAATGATTTTTTTTTTTTTTTTTGAAATATATTATCAAATTGAGGCATAGAAGTCTGTGTTTAAAAAAAAATGTATGAGAATTGTACAGAAACAATCCTGAATTATGATTTTGTAAATTGTTTTTAATGGTGAATTCAGTTCAAAATATCCCCTGCATGTTATAATCCTAGCTCTCAATGCACATGCTGGCTTAATGATCACCTTTTAAGGGAAAGGGGAATTATTTAATCTAATGTTGTGTATGACAAAGACCATTCATCTTCAGTGAAAGAACCTTTATCAAGCACAAATTTGGTACTTATGAATTTGGTTTGAAAAAACCCCACCAAGAAATGTTATTCAAAAACCTGCAAAAGCAAGGATATTTTTTATGGAACAAGGAAATTTGTAGATATAAAGAATAGTACTTTATCGTACTTCCCTAATAAAAGATGTAATTTTGACTTGAACTTGAAATTAATTAAAGCTACAACTATGCTTATTCCAGAGCAAAGTTGATATACCAGGCTAAATATTAACTGGAGACAGTTTATATATGGAAAAAATATTATTTTTAGAGCCTTTTTTTTTATTATTATAAATAGAAATAAGTGCTGGCCAAAAAATTCTTGAATAGATGAATGGTCTTTCCAATAAGTGGATTTTTGTTTATTTACTCTGATATTCACACATATATATATACCGGTATATATAATTTCAGTGGATGGGGTAATCAGACATTTTTTTTTTTCAAGGAAAAAGATAATTTATTCATGTACTAACTGCATATTATTACTTATTTTATAGACTGGTAGGGGTCACCCAACGAAAGAGGACAAAGATGAGTTTAACAAAGGATTAAAACAGGCTGCTGCTGGAAACATGACGCTACAAATGTTGTATTTCTATAAATATCTCCTAAAACACGGTGAAGACGATGGAAAAGATAAAGACAAAGATTTTTTCTTTTACATTGAAAGTCTGAAGTTCAAGGTAAAATTTTGCACAAAAGTTGGACCCCTTACCTTATTTAACATTTATTTTATAAACAAATGTGCTTTCATATGAACAATGTACTTGTGTGAAAACACAATTGCTTCATGAAAGCAGCCTTAAAGGTCTAGCTTTACAGATACATGTTGACACTTTCTAGGATATGAAAAGATAAGAATTACAAGAAATTAAAAAAAAAAAAATCTCGGACATAAACACTGACCAACCCAAATTAATAACCAGGCTCCATTAAAAAAATAGACTAATAAACAATGAACAACCACAAACAAAACATGGCTTGATACTGGCACAAAATGTTGAAGTGTAAAACCAGATTTATATGTGCACACACATCCCCCTGTTAACATTGATATTTTCAATTTGTATATTCCTGAAATTTCAAATTTAGTAGCAAGCTGTAGTAAAGAAAAAATTTCTGTTCTTATTTTTTCAATACACCACTATAGTAAATTGAGAAATTATTGTGGCATTAATTATTGCGATGTAAGGGAAGTCTGCATACAGCTATATGTATAAGATATCAAAATGGGAGTTCTTTTTATTGCAATACTCACCTAGTGGCATTATTCCCATTTTCAAAAACTTCGCAATAATTTCTGAATTTACAGTTATCTCTCCAATACAGGTCTAATTCAGAAGTAGATTTAAAGCTGTTTTCTTGTCTCTTTTCCAGGAATGCAGTCAACCATATGCTGATGAAGAGTTGTTAAGAAGAAAGGTCCAGTCTATATTAGATTGTTTCCTTGAATCAGCTATCACACCAACTTTGCAGGTAATAAATCAACAAATTATACTTCAGAGTATATATTGTAATATTTTGTATATTTGTCTTTTTCAGTCTTATCTTCAATAAAAGTTGTGGAAGCAAGACTTATTTGTAATGTTTCTACTTTTCTCCTTTATGGCCACCATAACTATTTGAAAAGTGACCCAATTTAAAAATATTTTCATGCCCAACCTTCTTCAGTAGGGGCATTATGTGCATCCACCTGTTCTTCTGTTCCTTTGTTTGTTTGTTGGTCTGTTAATTGGTCTGTCCGTCTTTCCTCCTTCAGGTTAAAGTTTTTGGTGAAGGTAGTTTTTAATGAAGTTGAAGTTCAATCAACTTAAAACTTAGTACACATGTTCCTTATGATATGATCTTTCTAATTTAAGAGCCAAATTTGAGGTTTGACCTGGATTTCAGGGTCCAGGGAACATAGAAATAGTGCAGGAAGGACATCCATGTACTATTGACACATTCTTATTTTGCTATGAAAATATGCAAAAGTTGTCCGTATTGTGATAAAAATATTCAACCAATTTTGAAAAATATCCAACTGACTTTGCCTGAAACATCATTCACAATAGAAAAAATGCTTGCACCTATAAAAGTATTAACTAGGTTAATAGACCAAAACCATTTTACATTTCATGAATTGGGGTTGAAAAAAATTAATTTGATCTTTTTTTTAGATTGATATATCGTCAGCTTGTTGTGAGAAAACCCTGAAGGCAGCCCAGAAATACCTGACTGGGAAGGAGGTTGTACCGAGTGTATTTGATGAAGCTATGGTACAGGTTTATCCAGACCTACTGGGTTACTGGGCAGGATTTAAAAAGACTTTTACACCTCCAGAAGATCCTAATAAACGTCCAAGTAAGTATTGTATATGTTTCAATATCAAGTTGGTCCAGAACAGTATCAGTGTCCTACAAGTAGCAGTTTTAATTTGTTTAGGTTAACAAACATTGATAATGTTTTTTGTGTTTTGATTTTCTAAGATATTGTTTACCATGTTCCATGAAAATATGTCAAAATATGTTATTCAAGCTTTAAACTATGGAGCGATTCTTTTATTTCATATTCTTCCTTAGTATGATTGCTAATGAGACAACTCTCCACCAGAGATCAAATGATATAGAAGTTTTAAAAAACAATAGGTCACTATATGGCCTTCAAAATTGACAAAACCCATGCTGCATAGTCAGCTATAAAAGGCGAGAAAATACAAGTTTAAAACAATTCAAACAAGAAAACTAACGGCCTGATTTATATATAAAACATTGAACTAAAACAAACATGGTATAGAGGAAGTACACATCCCGATCCTTTTCAACTATTATAAATTCTGTATAGCTGATGGTCTAACATTTGATGTAACCTAAATGTATTTATTTTCAGTAACGAAATATCAAAAATTATTGAAATCAAGATTAGAAAAAATAGACGGTTTCCAACTGCCATCACAGGTATTCCCACTTCCTGCTATACCAGAGGGCGCTATACAGGCATACAGTTTTTCTCTAGCAGACGGAGTCAAATGGAGGGTAAATACTTTTTCTACATAAATGATCATCACATGCACAATTTAAAAACATTTTTGTTTCATAATTTATATTCTTTGTAATTTCTGTTAATGAATTTTACATAGTAGTTTGGAACATGACACATTATTTTCACTTCCATGTTCTCTTGTTTGATAAAATATGTAATGGTATTTTGGGGCCACTTGCTTGGTCCTTTGAATAATTTTTCAACATCATTTAGATTTCACAAGACACTAGTCAGACAGATATCAGTAATAATATGTTAGAATTGTGTCTTCAAATTTACTTTTGACCCTCACACTTTTTTGAACTAATGTGTTCAGATATTTTTCGATTCACATATCAATGAAATAGTTGAAAAGGATAGACAAAGCCAAATAATCTCCCTTATGATACTGTGGGAGACAAATTGTCTCTCTTACCTCCTCTTTATTATTTACAAAGTTGAAAATAACTTTTGAAAGCTAACTGAAAAGCTTGTAAATAAAGATTCATGTTTTCAGGGTCAGCAACACTATTTTAAAATATCAAATAGGTAAAAGTCTATTGTGTTAGGTCATGATTTTTCCTATAGTATAAGCAATTACCGTTAGATGTTGGTGTCCTTGTATACTATATTGTATCATGGGGTTCCCAACAGTATATTATTTATATACTTCACGATATAATATAATATATTGTATCTTGTTTTGTATTATATTTTCAAAATAAAATACTTTATTTAGATTTCTTTTTTTTTTTTTTTTTTTTAAATTTTGAAGCCTATTATACAATATATTACATGATTAGGATAATTGTGCATCCTATAGTATTTGTGGTTTTGACCAATGTACCATATGTTGCGCCCTTATTTTATAGCCTGGATCTAGTCAATCTGATTCTGAAAATATGTCGAGAAAAAATAGCCGTTTTGGAAGTATTCAGAGTCTAGGAAGTGTTTTCTCAAAACAAAGTGGCACTGTACCAAGTATGACCTCGAGTCATACTGATGGGAACAGTGTATACAGTGAAAGCATTAAAAGTGAATAGGTAAAACAGGCTTTTTCTGTAGGCACGGAAAGAATGGAACAGGTGCGGATCCAGGAATTTAACTTAAAGAGGGCGTGCAATTTAAGTTTGATTGCCAATTATAGGAACACTAAAAAAAAAATAGTTGTTTTGGAATTATTTTTTTAACATATACTCTTTTTGTTCAATTTTTAATGTTGCACGCCCACTACATTCCCCTCTAAATCCGCCCCTGTAGTAGTTGGCTAGATGTATTTGCCAGAATATGATATCCAGGATTTAGACAGCGACATTGTGATTTCTGCTCATCTTCATTGCTTTCTTTATTTCATCTGCCTATGAACTCTCCATCTGTATTTATCCAGAATAGTTGTCAAGTCATAGGTAAAAAATGTCTGTGAACTCAGCTTTGCTGACATAAGTTACCATTTTCCTTTCCTACTCATGTATAGTCTATTCTGTATTATCTTCATAAGATTCTGTCATCACCTAGTGCTAGTATTTGTTCAGATATGATATTTATATGAAACACACTATACATAATATTACAGAAAGAATCCGTGTTTATGGGATCAATGGTAGGTCTTAGAATCTGCTTGTAACTTAGATATACATGTAGTAACTAATTACTAAAATACGGTTAAATGAATTTATCTTTGAAATTTTTTTGTATTTTAAATGATCTGGCTTAATTTCAGTTTTAGTCATTTACGAATAAGTTTATGGTTAATTTTTAACTTTTAAATTGTGTTTTTTTTTTTTGCTTCAAATTTAAATAAATTAAATGCATTTTTCAAAACTTTTACTTTATTTTTTTTACAACTTTAAAGAGATCTGTAATTGAATCATTATATCAAAACTTGAGATTTTTAACAACTGAGTAAAAAGTGTTTTTCCTCCTCCATTTTGCATGGTAATCATGCTATACTCCTATTCAGTTGTGAAGCTTAGGTGAGTGCCTTAGTGCATGCCAAAAGGTATAATCATAAATAGAGTGTGATAAAACTGTCCATTCAGCAAAATACTATAAAGCTTCAAAAATTATTTATATAGAACTTATTACTAATCTCTTCAATGAATGCATCTATCTTTTTAGCTTCATATACAAAATGGATAAAAGTCTTTCTTGCTAAATTTATTCTTTTTCAGAATATACTTTTTAGTTTAAAAGTGGTGTCTACAATCTGAAAAGATTATTCTATTACCCTTAACTGGCTATGGTTAAGTTAAATAAAACTGTTCAATATTTATATCTTTATCCATGCAAATAGATTTGGGTTTGTATGTCAATGAGACAGCAACCCAATGACACAAATAAAACCAAATGATATCTTTGCAAAAAAAAATTTAAAAGTTTTGATGGTTTGAATTAGTCCAATAACTGAGGACATGCTTTACAGGCAGGCCTCTTGTTAGGTTTAAAGAAACAGCATAGATAATTGCAGCATGAGCTTGACCAATCCAGTATTTATTCCAAATGCATGAACAAAATTTATATGACATATACTAAGTATATTTTTTCTGATTTTTTAAAATCATGACATTCACAATAAAATTCAAAAGTAAAATTTGACAATGATAGGCATAACCTGTATTCTTTTATATTTTGAAACAGGAAAATTCCTCTGAACTAAAATGTAAAATTCCTGTTGGTTAATCAGAAAGAAAGCTTATCATGGTGCATAGTTTCTTTTCTTGACAAAGTATCAGCGTCTTTGTATAATCAGACATATCCTGGAATATTGGTTTTTATTTAAAATCTGATTATTTGGTGACTGAACAGGCACTGGTATTATTGCAACCTTTTTCCTAGTTGTTGTTTTTTTTCTGTCTGTTTGAATTTGCAAAATGAACTGTTATAAATTAAATGACTGTTCCTACAAGGAGATATTTATTGCCCATTGAAAGCACTTCACATTGAAAAATAGCTATTGTATTTTTCAATGGGACAGTTCACTTTGAAGAAATTTAGATAGCCATGTTAGGACCAACTGGTTATGGGGAATGGTTTTATAACCTTCACAAAACAAAAATTATTAAAAGAAAAAAAAGTCTGAAATTAAGTAAAATTATGCTATAAACTTGATATTTAAAAAAAAAATCTGAAATAAAGTTAAAAATTAAAATATGTTTTCTATAAAACAGGATGATGGGGTAAGTCAATGGTCTGTTGTATTTATTTGTTGTGCTGATTTAAAATCTTCACATGTTTTAAAAGCTATCAAAGAAACAACAACAATATTTTGGGGGAATGATGCACAAAGACAATACATATATATTCTGGTTGTTATCTTGCATGATTTAAACTTGATAATTTAAAATTAGCATGCGTTTATTGCTTTTAAAGGAAATTTTCAAATTTTAGGTTCAATCGTTTTTTTTTACAATTCAGAAAGTCTTATAAGTTTGAAATGACATTGTGTAACCTATAGTTATACCAAGGAAAAAAGCTGCAAGTTGGAAAATTTTGAAATTTAGGGAATTAGAGTTCATGTTTTTAGAGGATAAGGACAAGTGCTAAAAGATTAAATGAAATTATTTAACATTTTTACAAATAGTCAGTTAAAATGATCTTTTTATAAATTTGTAAGAGGCTTGTTTTCCCCCCCTTTTATGACAATCAGTCTTTTCAATGTCCTGCAAGCTGTTTTGTCCTTCATTAATGTATTTATAATGTACTACTGACGTTTGTGAAGATTGACAGTGCATGCTGCATTACAACTGCATGTTTTGGTGTTTTTTGTTGACATGTTCAAAATGTTTATGATATTCTTATTTATAATGATTTATTATGCAAAGAAAAACACAAAGGGTAATATTATATATAATATATGTTTCTGTTCAGGAACCACCAGCTGTTAATTTGCTCAAAACAGGGAAAGGTAAAAGTGGCATCTTTTATTCAAGTTAAAAGTAGATTTTTAACTTTTGGATTATCAACCATTTTAACCTTTTTTAAATTGTAGTTTAAATAGTATATATTTCTTGAAAGTAGCAATCTAAAAAATAATTATTTACTGGTAATAATAAAAAAATAACCATTCTTTTGTAGCCCCTCCTATTTTCATCAATACACACAATACACATAAAATGTCCACGTAGATGGTGTGATTTTCAGACAATTTATTTTATTTATTATTTTATAATAATTGACTTCATCACATAGTTTTTGTTGGCATTAACACTAAACAGGAGGTGTTGTAGGATAATGTTTTGTCAGTATGAGTATTAGGTAGCCTTTTTGGGATACAGATCAATCGCCTTCAGTTCCTAGATTTACATCATGAAAACTCTTAGTATGTGCATAATCTCTGGCAAATCTATTCAGGTTGTTGCTTTTCTAAAATGTGTTCAGTGGAAATGAAAATGTCTTAGGTGACAGATTTCAAATAGCACAAAATTCTTAACAGATTTAATCAATTGCCAGACAATATGCATATACATGTATATTACAGACTTTTTTGTCAAAAGTATAGAAGTCTTTAGCCGTAATAGTTGTGCAAAATAAATATCTATTTATAATTATTTTATCTAGGAGAAGTTTAAAGTAAGTATATCCCATAGTTTATGGATAGACATACAGACCGTTGACTAGTGTATCAATCTTGCAATCTATATGCACCGTCATCTTTCATTTTTTTCCGTGTATGTCTCTTTTCTCTGCATGAATATTCATGACTATCAATTATTGTTAAACTGCATGAATATTCATGTTTTGTGTGGCTTTTTGATAAAAGATCAGTTCTCAGTTCTTTAATTTTGCACATACAACCAAATTTTCTTCTCTTAAGCTTTATTAAAAAAAAAAAATCTTTAAAAGTGTGTTTAATTCTGTGGTTGTATTTCAGTGGGGACTTACTTATTCCTAATTTTATCTACTTCTGACCTTAATGTCAAAATTACTAAATACAACTGAGAAAAAGGAGAGACTTTGATACAAAAATAGTAAAAATAGTAAAAAATAAAATAAAATAATAGTCTCAAACATATTTTAGAAGTCCAGTTTCTTTAACAAAAAAAGAGAAAATACTACACTAAAATATATTGACTGCATTATTATTGCTGCTCTTTGTCTTGAATGTTAGAAGAAAGTCCTCAGCAATGAACTACAATCCTTACACCAGATAACAGAACAAGACTATTTTGATATTTAAGCTATGTGACAAGCTGTAATCATGTACATTCATCCTGAGAATAATCAAATAAAAGATTTCTGGGACTTTCCTAAATGGATAAGTTTTATTTTTGACAGAAACAAAACAGTATAATGAGCAGTATAGGTGAGGGTAGGTTTCAAAGTGTGGAATATAATAGTAACTAGCATACAGGAAACCCATCTAATCCAGTTTTATAAGCAGAAATTCTAATTTGGATATGATTTTTTTACAAGGAAGTCTCATAATGCATGATGCATGTCTTTAATGAATGTCTTCTATAATCACTGGGTTTTTGTGAAGAAATTTGCATGAAACTGTTCATCATCTTCAGTCAGTATTGATTGTTATATGCACATATTAAACCGCTGAAAACTATTTAACAAAGATATGAATTTGTAACAATTCTTGAATGTTATGACCAATTCAGGAATTCAACTTTGGTCCTTATAAATTAGATTGCAGTCTCCACATCATCATAAATGGCATCTGGGCCAATTGGAGTTAGTGCCCATAAGATCTTACATCATTCCTCAATCAATTGTTCCTCAAAGTTTTTAGTATTTTGAAAGAAAAATCAGCCTACATGAAGGCTAACTCTCATTCAAAATCTAATGTTTACTGGGTAAAATTTTCAAAACATTGGAATTGGTTTGAAATATCCCATTCTTTTCTTTTTTGGGGGTATGAACAATGAAATGGCCAACAGTATTTTCAGTATATGAAACAACAGATCGTATTGATAAAATATAAGAATTTTTATAAAAATATTTCATTAATGGTATTTATCACATATAATTTACATGCCCATTCATTACATCAATCTTATATTTCCTGCTTATTCTCTTTAGAAACAATCTATAACATTTTAATTGGTAAAGCAAGTGTGGATACAGATCAATGTGGACACATATCAGTGTGGACACAGATTAGTGTGGATAGTAAACTAGTTAACTGTAAAAACAACTTTAGGAAAATATCTTTGTTAAAGATATTCAATCAAACCTAGATAATAGCATATCTGATCAGTAACATTGATTTATTTAGAGTAGATCACAAAGAGGCAGCCTACCTGACCTTAAAAAGCCTATGTCCCAGGCGAGTAGGATAAGGACTAGGAGTTTGTCACAATTGAGTATGAGAGGTTCTACTCAAGAGAATTTAAGACGGGCACCTGTTGTCAGTTTTAAACATGATTTTAAAAAAGTTGTCAATAATACAGAAAAGTTGTTTAGAGAAGGTACTAGTGTGAAAAGGCTTTGAGCAGAGGTCAAGGTTATGAAAGCACACACAGATTATATGTTTGGAAAAGGTAGCAGTTTGGTGGTTTTGTTATAAAGGTCAAGCATTTCAGGAACCCTTTTTTTTTTTTTTTTTTATCACATTGAAATTACTTTAGCACAAGACCCCACACTTTTTGAGGGTTTTCAAGTACTGTTGACTTGGAATGTTTTAGGTAGCACATGTTAAACAGTTTATTTTACTTGTTCAGTTTGTTGTTTATTTTGTTGTTCACTAAACACAGGTGACATGACATTGACAGGTGCTAGGTAATTGCAGTTTTTATGTGGGCACAGTGGGCTTCTACAAATGACTTGAGTAAGCTCCCTTTAAATCCATATAGACCATTGTAGTATCAACATCTGTGTGAATCCTTTAGGAGCCAGCTAGAATCTGGATGATTAACATAGCACTTTAGGTTTTGTAGATTGACTGACATGTGTTGCATACTATAGTAAAAAAAAATGAGTGTTGTATTTGAAGAAGAAAAGATTTTATAATAGATGTTATTTAAAAGCTTATCTAAATACAGAGCTCATTGTGCATGCCTGTGACATTAAGGTTGATTTCAAGAAAAACTAATTTTAAGTACTGTATCATGTATAGTTAGAAACATACATTTCAGTCAGTGATTGCTATTTTATAAAATGTGCAATATGAAATATGAATTTAGCAAATGCATCAATATTTTTTTATTTTTCTGTTTCAAAAGTTCAGAACCATGCATACACAGGTTTACTTGGTTAGATTCAAGCTCAATTAGGAAAATCTGTAAAAACAGCATACAAATATTTTATGATATATCTTATATTGATTGCAAGACAAGCTTATGAATATTTTTGTGCCTCATGTATTTTCAGTACCTCATTACCAAGCATTGTAACTAATGATATCATTGTACATGTATTACCATGTACTCATTTATCTTTCAGGATATTAGTTTTTGTAGACTCAATAATTGTATGCAATTGAAAATAGACACACATATTGTCTGCCCATGCACTTTTTGTTTGGACAGTTATTTTAAATAAATTATGGCATATATTAATCAAAATATTTGTTTATTAAATAATTTATATCATTTTTTTAGGAACTGTCTAATAGTGAAGCAGGAAGCATTATGGGAAGCCCAACAGGAGAACATTCTGATATAACCACTGCCGTTTCGATGCGTCGCCCAAGTATTGGTGGCACCAGAGAATCAACTCGTAGTAAAAAACAGAAGGCAAACACACGTTTACAATTACCTGGAATTCAGCCGACAACAGCAGGAGAGAGTATAGCAGCTTCTGGATTGTAGTTTATATTGTTATATTTAATTATTGGAGAACTGTGATAATTTGTGAAAATGTGCTCTTTAAACTTTGTACATGTTTTTTTTTAGTCTTCAAGTTAAGAAGTACTTAAAATTGCAGATATGAGGGACAAAAGTTTTTTTTAAAAGTTCTAGGCCCAATTTTACAAAATGTTGAAAGGCTAAATCATGATTTTTTTTCAAATTTACACTTAACTTTTATTCGCTTGTTTTATGTTTTGTCAATTTGTTAAACAAACAAGTGAATTTGTGCAAATCTGTATTTGAAAACCTTGTTTTACAAAAAAGAATGCTAAGTAGAATTGGTGTTCAATACATATATCATCATGAAACAAGGAAATATTTTTTATTCACATTTTCCATAAAGTGGATGAGATGCTACAGTAAGGTGAAAATTGTGATAGAGAAAATTGATGATTATCAGAGACCTGCAACAGTTCAATACAAATAGCATCATGAAACAGGAAACATTTTTCAATTCAAATTTTTCATATAATGATGTTATAGTAAGGTGAAAATCGTGATTAAATGCGCTGGAGAAAATTGATGGTCATTAGAAATCTTCAGTAGTTAAACAGTATTAATGTAAAAAATGATTGAATTGATATTTATTTCGTCTGAATTCTCATATTTATAGCTGCGCTGATGAAGTTGTTATTGAAATATATATCTCAGACTTTTTTTTACAACTAATGGTAACTTTTTTCCAAAGATTGTTAAGGAACAGTTCAAAGTTTACTTGGCTTTAATTCAACTTAGGTTCAAAAAGTTTATTAAAAGTTTTCTATTTCCCAGTTCTTTAATGAGATGAAGGCAGGTTATTAAATTTTTTGTATAATGGTACGATATGTTAAATTAGTTTTATGACCCGTACCATTTGTGATATGAATCGACTGTGATATTTTTTTTTATACAATTGTGTTTTGTATAACTGCTAATTATTTGTATGTTATTGCTCAAAGCTTTATGTTTGTGTAACAGAAGATTTGTTAATTCTTATTTCAAATTTTAAATATCTGTTGACTTCATATTAAAAAGTTAAAACTTGAATTTTTTGGTTTTATATGATAACTTGATTGATTGTTTGTTTGTGTTTCACCTTAAGCACTCTTGTCTATACCTAGCTGCGGTATCGTAGCTCTTTAGGTCCTTTTGTTATTTTTTGACTATTTGCCATCTATGGTCCGCAAATAGTAAAAAAATAACAAAAGGACCTAAAGAGCTACGATACCGCAGCTAGTCTATACCATGGCGACCATTTTTATGAGTGATGGAAACTGGAGTACACAGAGTCCAAATACAGTCTTTCCATCAACAAAATATTCTAAGTACCAATTGTATCCCACTTTCCATCAAAGAAAATGATTAAGTCCAACTTCCATCAAACTTATTTCATTTCCATCCTATTTACCATCAGATGGAATAAGTGCCATCATATTATCCAACAGGGGGTAAAAATGCCATTCAATTTTCCATCAGAGGGTAAACATGCCATCCAATTTTCCATCAGGGGTTAAAGATGCCATCAAATTTTCCATCAAAAGAATGCTGATGGAAATAGTATTCCTAATTTCCATCATCCTTTGATGGATTTTTTTGGTTTCGGATGGAATGCCATCAAGTACCATCAAATTTCCATGAATTATCCATCAAGTGTTGATGGAAAATGAAGAAATTGATGGAAGATCTAGGGAAGGGGAGATTGATTGTTTGTGTTTCATGACTTTCAGCTTTATCCTTGTGACTAGTTTTTATTGGTTTTAAGGAAGGTGGAGTATCTGAATAGAACCATTAACCTTCAACAAGAAAACTGGCATTTCTTACCAATTAAGATAGCAGTTGAATGCATCTGTCATGAGTGGGGTTCAAACTAACAACCTCATTGTTCATAGGCTTTGGTTCACTGTAGATGAAATAATTTAACACCACTCGGGTCAACCAAGACCCACAGACATTGACAATCAAACACTTAGTTTCATTCTTAACCGTTTGTATATGTTTTTTTACCCCAGGAGTAGATTACCTTAGCAGTATTTGGCACAACTTTTTGGAATTTTGGGTCTTCAATGCTCTTCAACTTTGTATTTGTTTGGCTTTTTAACTATTTTGATCTGAGCGTCACTGATGAGTCTTATGTAGACGAAACGCGCGTCTGGCGTATAAAATTATAATCCTGGTACTTTTGATAACTATTTGGTCATCCCAATATTTAGCCCTCAATGAAATCTGGAACAAAAAAATTAAATAGGAATGAGGTAAGGACTAAATGACAATCAACATAGACAAATGAACAATGAGGTCAAGATCAGATGAAACCTAACTGTAAAACATAAAATTGAGAATGGAAAATGGGAATGTGTCAAAGAGACAACAACCCAACCAAAGAGCAAACAAGGCCAACAATGGATCTTCAATACAGCAAAAACTCACACCCGGAGACGCAATTCAGCTGGCTCCAAATCAAAAATGTATACTAGTTTAGTGTAAATTAAGTCATACTTAACTCTAAAATATACACAAGAAACTAAAATTTAAAATCATACAAGACCAACAAAGACTTGGGATAGGCACAATAATGCAGTGGGGTTAAACATGTTTTTTGAGATCTCAACCCTCCTCTATACCTCTAGACAATGTAGAAAAAACAAAGGCACAACAACGTGTTCACATTGCAATTATACCAAATATAGTTAACCTACTGCTTATAGTATCTGAGATAAGGACTTGACCACACAAACTTACCCATGATGATGATGGCATGATCACTGATCCATGAAATGAGAATGAGGTCGGGTGAACCTTGTCTGACAGATATGTAAAGCAGGCAAGGAACTTGTAAAGCTGATGTAGTTATCATTTTACCTTAATAAGAAAATAAATTCAAATGACAAAAGCAATCGCTGAACCATTAAAATGGAGTCTCAGATAATGGAGGTATGACAGTCAGAAAATTCTTTTATATAATAAGGCATCTGCATACAAGATATGACCTAGTAAGGTCTGTTACCTTTCGAAATACAAAGCTTTTAAGTTTGGGCTAAACCATAAAGGTATATTCGATTCCCAGTCATTGTAACCTGTTTTGAAAATGGACTACTGAAAAGTGGTAATCAGATCCATAGCATTATTTAATATGGATGCTTTTAAGTCCCAATCTCTCAAAACACATGGTCCATATTTTACTAAGTTGTTGTCTCTTCTTAATCTTTTTGTCAATATTTTATTGTTACTAAGACTTGAACAAATCAGACGTCACTTGTTTTTTACATCCCATCTCACCCCTTACATTATGGAATAATCCTTTACGTATTGGTTATTTGATCAGTGAATGCTAAGGCTTATTACTTATTATCAGTGACATCTAGTCACTTGAGTAGTACACATATTAAAGTCTTGAGTGAACACTTATCTAAATTTAAAAGGCAACCTGCTGTATTGTAAGTACTGGTTTGAAACATCACTCAAGATAATGAACATAAATCTGGAAGGGTTATATGAGCACTGAGTCAGGACTGAAAGTTGTTCACCCATGTTTTCAATGATGAACTAATCCATATTAAAAACTGTTCACTTTCTTTAGTTAGATGAAAAATACATAATAGGATTCACTTATATTTACCTATATTTCAAAATAGACTTGACTGTTTTGAGGGATATTCCATTTTCAGCTAGGTTAAATACCTTCTTTCACAATGAATACACTATTATAAATGGGATAAACCATTCTAACCCAGACCAGGCCATTATTATTGATGGAACTTAGTCCAAAAAATGATATATTCTTTTACTCTTATTGAAGTTGACAAATTTTGTTTTCAAATTGCTTCCCAACATAGTAAGATACAAACACCAAGAGATAACATCTCCCATTACCCATAATCTACCAAAATATTTAAATGGGGAACTTTTTATTGCATTTCACTGATTGGGAAACATGTTAATAGACCCTCACACAAAAAAATCTGTATTTATGATAATTTAAACATATAGTAAGTCAGGAATCTGATCTACAGTAGTTGTCGTTTGTTTATGTAATATATATGTGTTTCTCGTTTCTCGTTTTGTTTATATAGATTAGACAGTTGGTTTTCCCGTTTGAATGGTTTTACACTAGTAATTTTGGGGCCCTTTATAGCTTGTTGTTCGGTGTGAGCCAAGGCTCCGTGTTGAAGGCCGTACTTTAACCTATAATGGTTTACTTTTTAAATTGTTATTTGGATGGAGAGTTGTCTCATTGGCACTCACACCACATCTTCCTATATCTATATAGTAAAATCCAGAATTTGCCTTTTAAAAAATGGACAAGACTGCTACCTTAGCCTAAGGATTATCTCCCCTCCTCAATAAAATATAATTGTAGTACTCATATACATAGCATTATTTAATATGGATAAAATTGAGAAAGGAAATGGGGAATGTGTCAAAGCGACAACAACCCAACCATGGAGCAGGCAACACAGGATGCTTTTAAGTCCCAATCTCTCAAAACACACGGTCCATATTTGACCAAGTTGTGGTCTCTTATTAATCTTTTGGCAATATTTCATTGTTACTTATAATAAGCCTTAAACAAAACAAAGACTTCTTTTTTACACCCCATCACACACCCTTACATTATGGAATATTCCTTTACTTATTGGTAATTTGATCAGTAAATGATTTGGCTTATTACTTATTATCAGTGACATCTAGTCACTTGAGTAGTACACATATTAAAGTCTTGAGCAACACTTATCTAAATTTAAAAGGCAACCTGCTGTAAAAGTACAAATTTAAAACACCACTCAAGATAGTGAACATAAATCTGGAAGGTTGTTCACCTAAGTTTACAATGATGAATTGATTCATTTTAAAAACTGTTCACTTACTTTATTGATAAAAAATACATAACAGGATTCACTTTAATATATTTACCTATATTTCCAAATGGACTCGACTGTTTTGAAGGATAGTCCATTTTCAGCCATGTAAAATATAGTACCTATTTTCACAATGGACTACACTATTATAAATTATAAATGGGATAAACCATTCTAACACAGACTACCTATATTTTCAAATGGACGTGACTGTTTTGAGGTATATTCCATTTTCAGCCATGTTAAATACCTATTTTTACAATGGACTACACTATTATAAAGGAGATAAACCATGCTAACCCAGACTGCCTATATTTTCAAATGGACTTGACCTTTTTGGGGGATGTTCCATTTTCAGCCAGGTTAAATATCTATTTTACAATGGACTACACTATTATAAACGAGATAAACCAAACTAACCCAGACCAATCAGAATCCATTATTATTGATGGAACTTAGTCCAAAAACTGATATATTTCTTTACTCTTAATATCTCCCATTGAAACCATTGATTTTATGTTAATAGCCTTAAATATAGAGTTACTACAAGTATCAATTATCACATTAACTTATGATCCAAGAAAATAAGTTCAAGGTCAGATAAACTATAGCTAGAAATACATTACACCTTACAATCATTCCATGCATTGAACATGGTTGATCAATTGCTTATAGTATACAGGAAACCAACCAAACCATGACAACTTTTTATTGACCAATGATCCATCAATATGAGGTCAGATGAACCCTGCTAGACAGACATGTACACTCATTACATGGAACAAATATAGTTCATGTGTCAAATAATGTATCTAATATAAGATCATATAAGAAACAATATTAACCACCAAACAACTTTTCATTGATAAATGAACCATGAAAATGCAGGAAAGGTCACATGATACCTGCCAGACAAGCATAAAAACATTTCAATCATTCAATACACCATGCATAGATATAGTTTAAGAAAACCTGACCAAAACACAGAAACTTTACATTGAACAATGAACTTGAAAATGAGTTGGCTGCTAGACAGACATGTACACTCATTACATGGAACAAATATAGTTCATGTGTCAAATAATGTATCTAATATAAGATCATATAAGAAACAATATTAACCACCAAACAACTTTTCATTGATAAATGAACCATGAAAATGCAGGAAAGGTCACATGATACCTGCCAGACAAGCATAAAAACATTTCAATCATTCAATACACCATGCATAGATATAGTTTAAGAAAACCTGACCAAAACACAGAAACTTTACATTGAACAATGAACTTGAAAATGAGTTGGCTGCTAGACAGACATGTACACTCATTACATGGAACAAATATAGTTCATGTGTCAAATAATGTATCTAATATAAGATCATATAAGAAACAATATTAACCACCAAACAACTTTTCATTGATAAATGAACCATGAAAATGCAGGCAAGGTCACATGATACCTGCCAGACAGGCATAAAAACATTACAATCATTCAATACACCATGCATAGATATAGTTTAAGAAAACCTGACCAAAAATACAGAAACTTTACATTGAACAATGAACTTGAAAATGAGTTGGCTGCTAGACAGACATGTACACTCATTACATGGAACAAATATAGTTCATGTGTCAAATAATGTATCTAATATAAGATCATATAAGAAACAATATTAACCACCAAACAACTTTTCATTGATAAATGAACCATGAAAATGCAGGAAAGGTCACATGATACCTGCCAGACAAGCATAAAAACATTTCAATCATTCAATACACCATGCATAGATATAGTTTAAGAAAACCTGACCAAAACACAGAAACTTTACATTGAACAATGAACTTGAAAATGAGTTGGCTGCTAGACAGACATGTACACTCATTACATGGAACAAATATAGTTCATGTGTCAAATAATGTATCTAATATAAGATCATATAAGAAACAATATTAACCACCAAACAACTTTTCATTGATAAATGAACCATGAAAATGCAGGCAAGGTCACATGATACCTGCCAGACAGGCATAAAAACATTACAATCATTCAATACACCATGCATAGATATAGTTTAAGAAAACCTGACCAAAAATACAGAAACTTTACATTGAACAATGAACTTGAAAATGAGTTGGCTGCTAGACAGACATGTACACTCATTACATGGAACAAATATAGTTCATGTGTCAAATAATGTATCTAATATTAGATTATATAAGAAACAATATTAACCACCAAACAACTTTTCATTGATAAATGAACCATGAAAATGCAGGCAAGGTCACATGATACCTGCCAGACAGGCATAAAAACATTACAATCATTCAATACACCATGCATAGATAGAGTTTAAGAAAACCTGACCAAAAACACAGAAACTTTACATTGAACAATGAACTTGAAAATGAGTTGGCTGCTAGACAGACATGTACACTCATTACATGGAACAAATATAGTTCATGTGTCAAATAATGTATCTAATATAAGATCATATAAGAAACAATATTAACCACCAAACAACTTTTCATTGATAAATGAACCATGAAAATGCAGGCAAGGTCACATGATACCTGCCAGACAGGCATAAAAACATTACAATCATTCAATACACCATGCATAGATATAGTTTAAGAAAACCTGACCAAAGCACAGAAACTTTACATTGAACAATGAACTTGAAAATGAGTTGGCATCTATACCTTTGGCCTCTGATGGATAATTTTATTATTATCAATCATGATATGTCTTTTTGTTTCCATAAGCCTGATACAATTTACCATGGTGCAAGGGAAAAATTACTACATCAAGTGGGTAAGGCTTGACAATGATCTTTAAAGCTCAGCAACAATTAAAATAACAATGCAAACAAAAAAGTGTCCCCAGAATAAGGATACGCTACTCCAACTATCATTTTCTATTTCCATGAAATTGGGGTAAAAACTCTTATTTGGCATTAAAATTAGAAAGATGATATATTCATAATATATAGGGAACATGTGTACTAAGTTTAAAGTTGATTGGACTTCAACTTCATCAAAACTACCTTGCCCACAATCTATAACCTGAAGCGGGACAGACAGACAGACAAAAGAACGAACGAACAGACACACGGACCAGTATTTTATAATACCCCTCTACTATTGTAGGTGGGGGCATAAAAATTCTCCTGCAGAAAAAATACCCATCACTGTCCCAGGTAAGGTAAAGGCACATATTCAAACATGTTTAACCCTGCCACATTCTGTATGTGACTGCTCAAGTCAGGAGCCTGCTATTCATCTGTTGTCATTTTTTTGCTGTATTTGGCATTTCAAGCCTTTTATAGCTTATCGGATCTATGGAGTATTGAGATCGCTCATTGTTAAAAGCCATACAGTAACCTATCGTCTTTAAAATTGGATCTCTGGTGGAGATTTGTCTCATTGGCACTCATACAACATTATATTTTCATATGGTATTTACTATAGATAACAAAGTATATATGAAAGAAACGTTTTATTTTTACTATCACAGCACCTCATCAGCAGTATAAATCAATATTGGACGGTTGAGTTATAAATAGATTCACAGTACATCAGTACTGGACGGTTGTGATATAAATAGATTCACAGTACATCAATATTGGACAGTTGAGTTATAAATAGATTCACAGTATATCAATATTGGACAGTTGAGTTATAAATAGATTCACAGTACATCAATATTGGACGGTTGACTCTTAACATTTTAAAAACACTTAGCAGTCAGGAGTATCAATACCATAGATGTAAATATTTTATTTAGAAAAGTTACTAGACTTTTATAAATATTTCAGGAGTGCATTAAAAAATTAAAATCACATTAGTTGCATAGCAATTTCTTCACAACAAATTATAAATACAGTTTGTTATGTGAACAAAACAAACTTTAAAACAAAGAATCGATAATATGACAATGAATGTGTTTTGAAAATAAAATCAAATATGCATAATGAAAGAATTTTGCTGTTATATAATGACTTGAATGCAGAATTTACATCAAAAACAAGTTGATGTAAGTGTTCAACAGTAGTGTGGAAACAGAAACTAGAAAATCCATCAGCAGTGATCACAAATACCCTCTATAACCAATTTGTATACATTTTGTACCAGGTAGACATGGATAAGTCTAAAAGCTTAGTAAAGACAAATCTTAAACAATTAGATTAGAAATTAAAAATATGAGGTGCCTCATGGCACTTAATTTTAGCAATTTTCTGAAAGTTTCATTGAAATCCAGTTGCTTGGCTTAGCAGACTGCAAAAACAGTCTGATTTTCTCAGTTTGGACGTCACCTTGCACCGCTGGGCGTAAGTTACACATCCACATTATTGTGGACATTTCAACCCTGGCTACGCCACTGGGTGTAATTATAACTTAGGTTTAAAATACTGATAATTTGGTTGATGTGATATAACACTATATTTATACAATAAAAAATAAATTATATAAAGAGTCTTCATAATATTTACATACTTTTCTCTAAAAAATTATATTTACATTTATATCACAGATGGGTATAATAATAAAATCTTCATTCAAATAAATTAAATAAATCATAGAAAAATAAAATTCATAATCTACAAAAATACATTAACAAAATAAAAAAATAAACTCCAATAAAATAGTTTAACTGTACAAAATCAAACATAAATTCCTAATTCTTAACTACAAAATAAGGGACAGTTTTTATTACAATAGTAAAAATATGTAAAGAAAATTGTAGAAAAATAATGTTTATTATATACGTGGACGTGGACGTGGCAGAGGTCATCATGAATAACTTGCTTTTTAATATTATACATATTACCATATCATTATGTTGACTTCCTTTAACATGTTTAAAGTCATTTACATATAATTTATATATACATGTACAACTTTATATATTTCTTCTTTTTTTTTTTTTGGGCTGATAAATTCATATTCTCATTTGAATAGATTTTTCAAATGAAACAGCCATTATGTGAAGAAGTCACACTATTACATGGTCATATATATGTAACCTCTGCTAGGTATAAAAGTTCGCCTTTTTTATTTTATTTCATTCATTTTTATTTTTAGTTTTCACATTTGAATCATACTTTTGATCTTGAATTAACCCAGGATATCAGGTTATTCAACCCAAACCAGTTTAATAGTTATTCAGTTAAAAGAGGATACATAGAAAAGAAATTATCTGTCATTATATCATAGACTATTTGTATTTAGAAAACCATTGTAAAAACTATCCTCTAAATAAATCTACTTATTTCAAATATTTACATTTCTGAATATTTTCCTTGTTGTCTCTTCCTTTTATTTAGAGACAAATTTTTATTATTTTTTTTTTTATAGATAGAAAATCTATTCTATTATTTATACCAGATTTAATTGTATCAACCAAAATGCCAAAATCAAACCAATCATCTGTAAAATTTGGTTATTGGAATATAGGTGGCTTATTTTCAAAGGGCATGAATAAAGCAGAGGATCCCCTTTTTCTGAAACATATAGAGAATTACGACATTGTTTTTTTAGTCGAAACTCATGTGGGATATAATTCCCAAATACACAATATTGGTAAATTTCATTATCATCCAATATGTAGAAAATTATCAAATAATAACCGTCATTTTGGGGGTATAGCAATTCTACAGAAAAGTCACGTTAAACCTCATGTCAAAATATTGATTAACAGTAATCCAGATTATCAATGGATTAAATTAGAAAAATCCTTTTTTGGATTTAAAAGTGACCTATTTATTTGTGTACTGTACAACCCCCCTGTTACGTCTAAATATACCCAAGAACTCTCTTCTGATATTTTTGAATGCATAGAAAAAGATATCTTTCAGTATAAAAAAATGGGTGAAATTTTGTTATGTGGAGATTTTAATGCCAGAATAGGCTCTGAAAATGACTTTATAGTAAACGATGATTCAAAATTTACTCCAATTTTTGATACATACCCTACTGACAAAAACATTATGACAAGAAAAAGTCGAGACCAAAAAATTGATCAAAGAGGCAAAGAATTTTTGGATTTTTGCATAAGTAAACAAATAAGAATTTTAAATGGCAGAGTTCTTGGTGATACATTTGGTAATTTTACTTGCTATACCCCCAACGGTGCAAGTGTGGTTGATTATGTTGCTGTGTCGGAAGAAATTCTTGAAAATGTACTGTATTTTAAAGTATCCAGATTTATTCCCACATTATCTGATTGTCATTGTAAACTTGAGTGGGAATTATCTGCAAAATATTGTGTTCCTGGAGAAAATGATATTCCAATCCAGTTGAAAAATATGACACCTAATTATATCTGGACTGACTGTTCAGCAATAAAATTTCAAGAAACACTTTCTTCAGATACACTACAAAACTACATACTAGAATTCAACAACAGCACAATTCAATTTACTCAGACATCAGTAGATGAAGCATCATCAAAACTTTCAAACATCTTTTTATCAGCAGCAAATCTATCACTTAAACGACCTTTAAAAAAACACACAAACAAACAAAAAAACAAAAAGTGGTTTGATGCAAGTTTACAACAAGCTCGAACTAACTTGCTTAATTATGGAAAAATTTATTCAAGATTTCCATATGATCCAATTATCAAAAATCACTTTTATAAACTGAATCGTGAATACTCCAAACTAAGGAAATATAAATACAAACAATACAAACAATCATTGATTAGTCAGCTGGACTCCTTGCACGAAGAGAATCCAAAACTGTATTGGAACTTAATTAATGAACTACAGGAAAAAAATGAAACTAAAAAAAAATGTGGAGTACAACCATCAACTTTGATATCACATTTCCAAAAGTTGTCACAACTGAAAGGTGAATTTCAAAGTAGATATACAGAGCTATGTGAAAAACTGAAACAGTTAGAAAACTCAAAATGTTTCAACGAGTTGGACTCCGTTATCACTGAGTCCGAAATATCCAAAGCCATTTCACACTTAAAATGCAATAAATCATCAGGCTTGGATAACATTAGTAATAATATGATAAAGAATGGACAGACTTTCCTTTTAAAAAGTTTTCAACAGATGTTTAATACTTGTCTGTCTTCAGGTATATACCCAACATCTTGGGCTGAAGGTTATATTACACCAATTTTTAAAAGCAACGATACAAGTGACCCTAACAATTATAGAGGAATAACAATAACAAGTGCAATTGGAAAGCTTTTTAATAGAATATTAAGTCTAAGACTGGACAAATTTCTTCAGGAACATAATATTATACATGATAGTCAAATTGGATTCACAAGGAAAGCCAGAACTGCAGATCATATGTTTATTTTAAACTGTCTTATTAACAAATACTGTAATTCAAAAGAAGGTAGACTGTTTGCCTGTTTTGTTGATTTTCAGAAGGCTTTTGATACTGTTATACATACAGGGATCAAGATTAAATTACTAGATATTGGGGCTGGGTCTTATTTTTATAACATTATTAAAAGTATGTATGAAATTAGCAAATCATGTGTCAAAATTCAAAATCAAGTAAGTGATTTTTTCCCATTAGATATTGGAGTCAAACAAGGTGACAACCTCAGTCCGAATTTATTCAAGATATTCATAAATGATTTGCCCAGATATTTGTCAGATACTAGAGACCCAGTTAATGTCAATGACAAAGATCTACATTGTTTAATGTATGCTGATGATATTGTTTTATTATCTACATCAGCTGAAGGACTACGAGAAAAGCTGGGAATGCTTGATAAATTTTGCAAAGATTGGTGTCTCAATGTGAATACTAATAAGACAAAGGTGCTGATTTTCAACAAGGCAGGCAGACATGTAAAACAGATATTCACATTTCAGAATATAAATCTGGAATGTGTTTCAAAATACAAATACCTAGGTTTATATTTAAGCTCATCTGGTTCATTCAGTTATGCTCAAAATGAACTATACAAAAAATCCCTGAAAGCTCATTTCAAATTAAGGAAAGATCTTTTATCACTTAATCCTGATGTAAAAACAAGTATTCATGTTTTTGACCACACTGTAAAACCTATTTTATTATATGGTAGCGAAATATGGGGGATGTTTAATTCTCTTTCCTCTAAATGTAAGAAGGAAGATATATCTTTTGAAAAATTATATTCAGGTTTACCCTGTGAGAAACTTCATATAAAATTTTGTAAATTTATACTTGGGGTACACAAGAAAACAACAAATGCTGCAGTGTTATCTGAACTTGGAAGATTTCCAATATATTTTAATATTATAAAAGGAATGTTATTGTACTGGTATAGATTAGAGAATTTAGGTGATAATTTTCCTCTATTAAAAGAGGCATATACACAATCAAAGACACTACATCACATGAATATAACATCATGGTACGGTTCAATAAATGTTGTTTTTAAAATACTTGGTATTGACTATACAAATGCCATAAATGCTCCATTTTGTGAATCCTTATACAAATTTAAGAAATATATACAAACCAAGCTATCAATATTGTTTATTAGCTGTTGGAAAAAACAAATAGATAAATTTTCAGACAGTAAACTGAAAACCTACCTTTTATATAAAACAAATTTTGGTTTTGAAAAATATCTAACATTGATCAAGAATTTTGAACTTAGAAGAAGTTTTACTAAATTACGTGTATCTTCTCATAGATTACAAATAGAATTAGGTAGATATCAGGGTATTCCCCGAATTAACAGAATATGTAATAAATGTTCTTCCAATACTGTCGAAGATGAGGCTCATTTTCTATTTGATTGTAACAAATTTGAGGATGATAGAAATTGTATGTTAGCTAGTATTGCACAATATAATTCTTATTTTAATCATATGAACAGTCAAAGCAAAATTATCTGGTTATTTAGTGTAGAAAATGTTGAGTTACTTAAAATAATATGTAATTTTATATACAAACATCTTCCTTAGTGAAGATTAGTTAAAGGAGATCTATGTGTGTATATACATTTGATTGGACATAGAAAATTATATTCATCTGAATATCACCAACATACTAGCCGATTAAAAAAAAAAAAAAAAATTGTTAAGATATATTATTTATTCAAATGTTCTCTTATATCCCTGAGGCATCGTCCCCTGGTATCAACTGCATTCAAGTTACCTATGATGCTTCCTTGTTTGCTTTTGATACAGGTAGGAAAGAGACATTTACACACATTTTACATGCCTATGGCCCATAAGGTATCGCCCCCTGGTGTCAGCTGCCTTTAGGAAACCATAATGCTTTCCTATTTGCTGCTGACACAGGATGAGTCATGGACATGTTTAATTTCTACTTTCTTTTTGGCTAATTATTATATATTTAATTGATCCAACTTTTTGTGTACTATACATATGTGGATATCTATTTTTCTTTTTTTTCTTTTTGGGCTACTTGTTTGTTATCTATATCAACCACACTTGCAATAAAATGCATTAGTATTAAAAAAAAACATACTATAGATTCTTTATCTACGTATTCTTTAAGAACTTAAATAGTTCTCGTTTAACTTTTTTTTTTTTTATCTCATTGTTTGTATTGTATTATGAAAAAAATTATTGATGTTGTAATGTTTATGCCCTTTGGGGCCCATAATTGGAAAATAAAATATCTTATCTTATCTTATCTTATCTTATTCACTTATAAATATTCAGCAGTAGTGTTTTTGAAATGCTACATTTCATAATACAATTGACTATCAAGTAGAGAGTCAAAGCTTCCGTAATTTTTAATATGTCTAGTTAGCATCACAGTAAATTTTTATTCATCTAGCTGACATAGTAAAGCCACACCCCTCATTACCCAAAATCTGGATGGCTGTTCAGAGGGTAGGGTAACAGCAGTAACAAAGTTTGTAGAATGCCCTGTAGAAGACAATGTCCCTGCCCTGGCAGAAGTTCTGTATAGAGGACATTCATACACATGAGAGTTTTCTTCATTGTTTTCTTCTTTTTCATCGTCTGGCTCTATTGCCGTTGTTGTCTAAAATAAACAAAATATCATATTCAATAAATACTGTACGGCTTACAGTTTGTTCTAGTAAATAAATGTCAACCTAAACTGTACAACAGCTTTTTTGAGAAAATGTTACAATCAACTTTATAGTTTATAGTTTGTTAGGCCACTGTTCTGATTAAAGGAGGGTTGGTGCCTTCAGACTAGTCCAACTTTGCCACATTCTATATGTGCCTGTCTCAAGTTAGGAGCCTGTATTTCAATGGATCTCTTTTGTCGCTGTATATTACATTTATTTTTCATTCAATATGATGTACATAAATAAAAGGCTGTAAATTTTCCTCGTTTGAATTGTTTAACATCTGTTATTTTGGGCCTTTTATAGCTTACACTGTGGTAAAGGTTTTTCTTATTGTTGAAGCTCGTACATTCACCTATTGTTTTTAACTTCTATGTCATTTGGTCTCTTATGGAGAATCATCTCATTGGCAGTCATACCACATCTTCTTATTTTTATATTTATTTTACAACTTGAAATCCAATGTCTTAGTCTGTAAGTTATATTTTAGTTTTAGCTTGAAAAAAGAATGTTAATACATGTATATAATAAGAGCTTAATGACATTGTTATGACAGTGGACACCTAATCATGCTAAAGCTCAGGTATACAATGCACTTTGAAACAGTGGAAGTGTTATTAAGTCTCTCTTTAGGGGGTCTCATTGGGGGGTTCTGATCCCGGATCCCACTTATTGATTTGTCAGATTCCTGTATCCCACTTACATTATGTACGTAAGCAATTCTCCGATTTTTGTCATTTCCCTGGTCCAGCTAGACCTCATTTCCTGTTTTCACAACACAATAATTTGACTTTCACTTGTCACTAATCCCGTGTCACGCTTAGACCCCAATGAGACCCACTTTATAATGGTAATGAAAACTACAAATATGACTAAAGTATCGAATTCATAAAGCATATTGCATTGATATGTTACATCTTATTTTTACACCCACCTGTACTGGTTGGAATAATATCTCAGGTAAATGTGCAAATCTAAATCCTGGTAATGAATCTTGTAAACATTCTGTTTTAGGATCCCATCTGGCTCCATCTAGATACAGTCCAAATATTACAATACCATCATCTGTGTGTGGTTTACCCTGAAAACAAAACATATAAACATTGGTAAAGTAACTTATGTTTTTGAGATAGAAATGATCATCTTTTAATTCTATAGACTACTAGAGGAGTGTTTAACAAGGGTCTCACATTTCAGTAACTTTTTAGAAATGCAACTTACAAAAATCTAAATCTCTGATAGACAAAGGTAAACCTCTTTCAGTAAAAGCTATAGTTCTGATAAACTGTAAATTGCAGTAAAAGCTTCATCTCTGATAAACAATGTGTCTGTAGATATCATATAAGGTAGTAAAACTTATATTATTACTTATGGATTATGTAAATATAATTCATTAAATGATGGGCAGTGTAGTTGACTTACAGAAAAGGCTACTTTTCTGAAGTCAGCATACATAATTTATATCTTTGTTGTTAATTTCTGTGTCATTTGGTCTCTTATTTAATAGAGTTGTCTCTATCATACCACATCTTCTTTTTTATAATTATAGTAAATGGTAAAGCATGAACAACTTACAGTGAAAGCTACTTCTCTAATGGACAATTTCTGCTTTAGGTCACCCAGACTGTCTTCAGTGTCAGTCTTAGCAGTCAGTACTTCAAAGTTGAAGACTAAAGAGTCAACAGATATTCCAACCTTCCTGGCATGGTTCTGTAAAACTCCAGTTAAGAACCCTGTAAAATACACCAATAAAGAGCATTTCATTTATAGAACAAAAAAAATATTCAACACAATAAATTGCTTTTCACAGGGTTTGGTAGTTTTAATACCAAAGTATGTAGTCTCTCTCTTTTGGTCTTAAGCTTCCTCTACCAATAAAAAAACTGGTCAAAATGATGTAGACAAAGAAAATGAAAGTGGCTTATGAAAGACCAACAAAAAAATGCCACAACAAACAATTAGGATTTAATATGATGATTATTTCTAGTTACTTTTATAATGAAAAGAACAGTCTCTCTCTCTTATAGAGTACACTAAATAAACAATATATCACTCTAATGGGTCTAGTTTTACTTGTCTATCAACAACATGTTTTTCTCTTTATACTTGGAGTCATAGAAATTCTACTTAATTCAGACCACTGCCTCAACGTCTAACACAGATTTGTGTACCGAAGACCAACTTCACTTTTGACCACACTTGACAGAAATATACATTTTCTTGTAATATTTTAGCTTCACAACATAAATCATTTAACAACAAACCAAAAAGGGACTTTTTTTGCAAAAATCATAAGGTAACCTCTCAAAAAACTGGAGATAGAATTATGCAAAATAGGAGTCAGTTTTTGTGGTGGTTTATTAGAGTATAGTTTTTACCTTGAGGGAAGAAGAACCCTGACAACCAGAAAGCTCTTGGTAAATTCCTCATTAAATCTTCTCCCTCTACTTCTGGGGCACCTTTTGTAGATACTGCTTGTTTGATTAACTTCTCTGTATTGGTAATAATCAATTCTGCCCACATGGCAAAGAAATCTACTCTTAGTTTCAGATCATAAATCCAGGAGCCAAGGGGTTTACACGATTCATAGGCAGCATTCTAAAAATAAACATGTGAAAATGTACTAAACCATAACTCTAATTGAAAACACGTTTTAGTGCAGGTTTGTAATTAGAACTGAGACTGGAACCTGTCTTAAGTCAGGAACCTTATTTTCAGTAGTTGTTGTGGTTCAAACGTGTTTCTCATTTCCTCGTCTTTTATATAGATTAGACCGTTGGTTTTTCCCTTTGAAGTGTTTTACACTAGTCATTTTTGGGGCCCTTCATAGCTTTTTGTTTGGTGTGAGCCAAGACTCTGTGTTGAAGACTGTACTTGATGCCTATAATGGTTTACTTTTACAAATTGTGACTTGGATGGAGAGTTGTCTCATTGGCACTCGTACCACATATTTATCGGAGACTAGAAAGGATCATTACATTAATAGCCAAAGTGACTGACACCAGGTTTTAACATAAGAATTATACAATCTTTTTTTGCTTTCTCAGGAATTGTTTTACCAGTACTAAATATGTTTCATGATAAATTAATTTTCTTTCAATTGAAGACCCCCACAAAAGCAACTAATTTTCTTCTTATTTACCTTCCATCTCTGAGGAACTCTCTGTGCCAAGAAAGCACTGTAGGCCTCTTCTAATGCATCAGACATGATTATCTCCCCTCTGACTGCTTTCAGAAGTTCCTTTAATGATGTATGTATGAGTGATAACAAATTATTAAATCTATCCACTTCCTGCCGGAGTACTGTCAACAATGCTGAATTTCCTACCACAGATTCTATACAGTCCTGTACAACTGAAAATACAAAAATAGATGACTCGTCATAGTTAGAAAAGGAATTAAGAATTCTAATTAAAAACAAACCAGTGTCTAGTTCAGTGGTTAATATTGGTGCACGTCTGTTATATTTGCTTTTTTTTTTGGAAATTGTTTCGTTATAAATTAGGCCTTACATTATCTCAATTGAAGTATTTCACATTTTTTATGTTGGGCCTTTTATAGTTGACTATAGGGTATGAGTTTTTCTCATTGTTAGAGGCTCTTTGGATGCCTATAAATGTTTACATCCATTCCATATGAATTTTGGTGGATAGTTGTACATGTATCAATGCCAATCATATCTTCTCATTTTTATATAACTCATTCATAAAAGAACTTGAAATTGGTCTATTGGGATTGATTGAGGAAATTTTGCAACCAGCCCAGAAAATACGGATTGTTTATGTTATTAAAATTTGCTGTTACAAAATATTAGAAATTATTATAAATTAAGGAATGTATCTCCCTCATGCAAAGCTCTGACTCCTTTCACGGATTTGGCTATACTTTTTGTACCCTTTGGATTATAGCTCTTCATCTTTTATATAAGCTTTGGATTTCAAATATTTTGGCCACAAGCATCACTGAAGAGACATGTATTGTCGAAATGCACATCTGGTGCAAGAAAATTGGTACCGTTAGTTTTATTTCCTTGAAATATATTATACATACTCTTTGCTTTATCCTTGTCCTTCATTTCTGGTATTTCTTTAAACAAGATATTTTTGAGTGTTGGTCTGGGAACGTTCTGGTGAATCATTGGATTAGCATCTTCATCACAAATAAATGCTTCAATGGACTCAGGTAATTCCTTCATTATGTTCTCAGAAATCTCCAGTACTATCTGGTCATTACTCTTATCACTCCTAAAAAGAAAAAAATATGTTTTTAGAAAAAAACAAAGATTTTGTATATCTTGTTCATATCCCAATATAGAAAGCTTGTCTGGTTAGACAATCATTTTCTTCAATCCTTATTTTGGAACTGTGAGACTGCATAAAAGATAAAATATACTTCATACTCAAAAAGATTGGTACAATTTGGATGAAACTGTCATTATAACAGTACATTTTGCCAATTTTTTTTTTTGTTGATGCTGAAACTAGAGATCTATTTTTTAGTTTGTCCTCCTTTAGATTCAGCAGATAGAGCAAACTAATATGTGTGTAATTTTAAATCAAATTTGATCTTTTGAACCAAAAAGATTTGATATACGGTAACATTGTAGTAGTAAGTTTCATAAAAATAGGGTTAAAACACCTATATATCACTTTAACTTATTACTATTTGCATGGACAGCAGCCCACTGTGTTAAGATAAGAACCAGTCTAGTCTACTATGGCAAGGGAAACGACTTGTGTTATAAGTTTATAAGCAATTTGCATAAAAACTAGAGACAGACTTAGCAAGTCTTTGTTTGCAAATTATTGTAAAAATATAATTACCCCATAATATCTAGAGACAGCCTTGGCTGAACACTGACAATTGTTTCTATCATATCATCTGCCTGTAAGATTCGACAGGCTCTCTCTGCATTCTCTGTCATACCAAACACTTCTGGGGAATCATAGCTAGGTAATGTCTCTAAGTATGTAACAATCTGAGGGAATGCACAGTTCGTCTTCAATGGCCGATAAATCTGTAAAATAACATGAAGTTAATTTCTGCAGAATTTAAAATGAAAATTGAACAATAACCTAAGAGTATTTTCATTTTTAGATATAACTGTACAATCCAACTTACCTCATAGTCAGGTTTAGTTATTTTAAGAGAATGGACAGAGTGTCCCTTTTCCTCACTTTTTTTCAAAAATGTTATTGCAATTGCATATGTGGGTAAAAATAAACTTTGTGTTTGTAAAAATAAATCATAGCATTCATTAAGCAGAAAAATGCCTGAGCTTCATACAATGTTTTACTATGCACGAAGCATTCTTGTTCTCCATTGCATTATGAACCTTTTACTACCATGAGCATCATGCAGTTATCTCCCTTCAGACAATAGAAAATAATAAAATGTTGAAGTATATATTGTTGCAAAGTGTAGAAACGAAATATCGAGTGATGAAATAAAAGGGTTTGTGTAAAGTGTCAACTAAAAAATGATGCTAAATTAATACTTTCTGAAACTGTCAAAATAAATCTTGTGTAAACGTTAAAGGACTATTTTTTTTTAATTTAAATAAAATAAAGACATGTTTAGAAATGTACAAGTACATTCAAATTTTAAAATGCCAATAATATTTGTCCAAGGCCAATATAAAATAGTATTATAAATATCACACTATTTTTTTACCTTATTAATTTAAGTATAAATAATATGATAATACACCAAAACCAAGATTATATACGGTTTAATGTGATATCTCAATCTGTACTGTTTCCCTATTGACTTTTTTGTTTGTTAATGACAAAATCAGGATTCAAAATGATCTCTGTATAATACCATTATAGTAAAAAAAGTAAGAAACATTTGCACTGGAGGCCAGTAGTGATAAACAAGTTGTAACCTCTGTCTTGTAGACCAGCTTTGGCCTCTGAATTTAAGGGGCAGTATTGATCATAATTTGTAGATTCTGAATTTAACTGGAAGAGTAATCACAATTTGTAGACTCTGAATTTAAGGGGAAGAGTAATCACAATTTGTAGACTCTGAATTTAAGGGGAAGAGTAATCACAATTTGTAGACTCTGAATTTAAGGGGAAGAGTAATCACAATTTGAAGACTCTGAATTTAAGGGGAAGAGTAATCACAATTTGTAGACTCTGAATTTAAGGGAAAGAGTTATCACAATTTGAAGACTGAATTTAAGGGTGGTATTGATCAATATTTGTAGACTCTTAATCTAAGGGCAGTATTGATCACAATTTGAACCCTGTGAATCAGCTGCTGTGAATTTAAGGGGAAGAGTAATAACAATTTGAAGACTCTGAATTTAAGGGGCAGTATTGATCATAATTTGTAGATTCTGAATTTAATAGCCATATTGATCAAAATTTGGAAACTCTGAATTTAAAGAGGGTATTGATCACAATATGGAGACTAAATTTAAGGGGAATAGTAATCACTAATTGTAGCATATGAACTCTAGGTTTAAAATGATCACTAAACTGTTGCTACAACAGTCAAAGGGTGTCTGAGGAAATTATTTAAGTTTATATTTTATGTTATCAAGACAGATAAGAACAAAAATCAACAATCATATTATGTGGCAATAAATATATCCTTAAACTCCACTCAAGCATATGAGAAAGCCGAAGACACATTGGCTCTTTTCAAAATTTCTTATAATATCTGTTTCAAACAAAAGAAATCTTTTAAAGATAAGCTAAGGCTAGTTCCAAACTATTTCCTGTTTCAGAAGTAACATGCAATTCTCTAAGAATAAATATTGTTTTGTAACTACAACCTATTTAATATTTTGTCTAGCTTCTGTCTTAATCCTGTGTATACTGAAAGAAAAATGTCATGCACAAGATTTCTATAAATTAAGTTTGTAACAAGCATAATGTATAATCTCAAGCATGTTGAGACACTGTTCAAAAGTTAAAAAATATTTGTGCAATAATAATATATTAAACCTCTCCCAAATTACAAATTCTTACATATGTATGGTCTAAATGAAAATTTCAAGATCCTCAAAATAAGAAAAGTCTGTTGTAGACTTGGTTTCAAAATTAATAGGACCAAATGAATAAGACCCCAATAAATAGGACTGTAGTTCTGACTTTAAACACTAAACTGAAAATTTCACCATAAGCAAATTCAAATTTTACTTTTTCAAGTTTTCAAATTATTTTTTTTTACTGATACCCTAGATTAATAAACAGTGTCACAACATACAAAGAGCATAAGCAAAGATTTTGATCCAGTGTATTACTCTTACCTCTTCTGGTACCTAATCAAAATGTTGTCAATATTTACAATAACTCAAAATACAGTGTATGGACATAAGTATGTGTAACCTACAACCTTTTGGTATAAATTTCATAAAATACACAATGTAAAACACTTAGAGACATTTATGGTTCTTTGTTAAAATTAACCTAGGTCTTGAGTTCAATAAGAGTGAAGCAAGTTTAAACAAAACAAGAATGTGTCCCTATTACACATATGCCCCATCTGTACTATCATTTTCTATGTTCAGTGGACCATGGAAATAGGGGAAAATATCTAATTTTGGCAATAAAATTAGAAAGAACATACCATAGAGAACATGTGCACTAAGGTTGAGTTAATCGGACTTCAACCTCATCAAAAACTACCTTGACCAAATCTTTAACATGAAGGGGGACAGACGAACAAACGGACAAACGAATGGACAGATGGACACACAGACCAGAAAAAATAATGCACATAAATAGGGCATAAAAGTTTAACTTAAGAACTAACAATTTGGGGCAAGGCCTACCAAGCACCTGTACATCTAATTGACTGATTTTAATTCACTATGCCATTAATTAAAGTTACTAAAGATTAATTGCCAATGAACCAACTGGTTAGATAAAATGATGTAAACTGCAAAGTTGTAGTTACATTCCAGGTGAACCCTCCCTGTAAGTCACATTCCAACTTACAAAATCTGTAGAATACAATAGAGTACATGGGCAGAAAACTCTTCCCATCATTTACCTGTGTTTTACAACTGCAAGTAACTAAATTACAACAACATTCAACTACCACAATCATGAGAACTAAAAAGAGCACTTTGACAGAAAAAACAGAACATTGTTGAATTATATCACTTTATTTCTATGTTTCTAACTATCATTTCAATGTACCCATTCAGGAAAGAAATATTTATTTCATTTTTGGTGTTTAATGCCACTTTAATCACCATATTTAGGCTGTTGTGTGGCAGCCAGTTTGTATTGCTGGAAAAAGCAGGAGTGCCCAGAGAAAATTTACTGTCAAACAAACATATCTCATTGAAGTTAAAGTTTAAAGCTTAATGAACATCTATAAATACTATTAGGAGCTGTTGTACTTCATAACCACAAGATCAGACAGACATACAGGGTGGGTACTAAATAGCCACAATGCCACCCAAAACCAGGTCTCAGGGGGTATAATAAAACTTACCCCATCAGGCGAATAACTATAATCATCAGACAGAGCACTAGGACAGAAGAATCTTCCCAGTAGAGCATGTAAACATCTTCTATCCCATTCATCTGTGACACGACCACCATAGGTTACCTCCCCTGTTAGGTAGGTCAAGGCTTTCCATGGAACATTAGGATGTTCTGTTAACAAGTTAGATAACTGCAGCATTGACACCTGAATAAAAATAAACATGTCCTTAATATTTCTGCAATCAATTATAAGACTTGCAATAAAATTACTATGCAGTGCTTGAAGTTCTTGTTTTATGCATCCTATGTTTGATTTCAAAATTTAAATTCTGCAATCAATATATGCCTTGTGAGGAAACGGTAATACAATGCTTTATGTTCTTATTCAGGTCTGATTTTAAATGTATTTGGTAGACCAGTTTGGTAATCTATTGTTAAAGGTGCTTAATATAGGAACATGTCAAAGGAGAAAAAAAATAAATGTTCAAATCAAATTTAAAGATATGTACCAAAAACTTAAAATTCTTTTCCTTGCAGTAACTAAGATTACCGGAAGAAGAATTGTTTCCCAAATCTATGAATCTAGTTTTCATGAAATGTTCAAATAATTTTTACAATACCTCTAAATCAGAATCATTAAATCCATAGACAATATTCCATCCAAGTCGGCCATACTTTCTTCTTTCATGTATGACACTGTTAAATAGACATAGACCAAAGAGAAGTTTGGGCCAGGCTGGTCCTGGTCCTACATCTTCATACATCTTCTCTGTAACAACACCAGTACCAGACCCACCAAAAGCCCTCAACATGTTGGCTTTTAGACCCTGAGGTGGCTCTACTGTCATCTTAAATAAATATCATATACATTTGTTATGATGTTAAACAAAACTGTACTTATAAAGTGCTTCCATTTAACATGTACCTTATTTGTGCAACATAAACATATTGCTCTTACAAAGAAAACAATATCATTCATAGTGCAAACACAATTATATTTAATTGACTACTGTACATTTATCCATTCTTTATGGATCAATTCTAAGACCAGTTTTCTATACCATTTTTGTAATGGACATTCCAAAATAAAGCAATACAGTCAAAACTCCTTCTTTTCTAGTCTACTCTTCAAAATCAAAATTACCTTCATGCCAGTTTGTAGTATAGATATAGGGAAACAAGGATCTGGATTAGAACTTAACCATAGTCTAAACTGTTTATCTACTTCTTCTGTAGAGGCATTGAATCTAAAAATAGACCATCATACATAAATTAAACCCTATAATAGCTATGCTCTAAAAAGTCATAAAACATTTTTTTTTTAATATCTGACAATGTAACTTGAAATTTGTACTTGGTCTACACATTTTCCTTTGGTATTATTTGTATCAGAGACAGTTAAAAAAGTTATGATATAGATATTCCATTTTTGGGCAATTTTACTATTGTGTCTGTTTGTTTTGTTCACACATTGTTGTCAATATAATTAAATTTTATGCAACTGTCATACAAGTGGGAGGTTTAGCTAGCTATAAAACCAAGTTTAATCCACTATTTTCTACATAAGAAAATGCCTGTACCAAGTCAGGAATATGACAGTTGTTATCCATTCATTTGAAGTGTTTGAGCTTTTGATTTTGCCATTTGATTAGGGACTTTACATGGCAAGAGGCTGCCAATGTCAAATCACCATTTACTAAATTGATGGATAATATCAAAAGTGTGCTCCCATTGATATTCTCAGTATGATAAGACTTCTTGTTATATATCTTTCAAAGATTGGTGTAGTCACTTATTGAATACCTACTTTTCTACAATAGCCTGGAGCCTTGGCATCCATGATGAAGCTAGATGACAATTCTGTAAGAACACCCATCTTCCTTTCAGTATCTTGGCCTTATTAATCAGTTCTTCAGCCTTAGGACCTTGACCTCGACCAAGAGATATCATATCTAAATGTACAGTACTACCTCTCTCTTCTTTGGCAAATCTGATTAATTGACTGGCAGGATCAGTACCTTAAAAAGAAAATATCAATAAATTAGTGGCATAAAAAATACAAAAGCTATCACTGAACTTTAAATCTATTCTTTTATCAATATGGATATAATACATGTACTTCGTTTTATGCACTTTCGAAAAAAAACCTGATTTTTTATAAACCAACAATCTGTCAATATATATGTTACAATGAATTTGTATAATCAGGGATTATGTAGAATCACTGATTTTTCAGGGATTATGTAGAATCACTGATTTTTCAGGGATTATGTAGAATCACTGATTTTTCAGGGATTATGAAGAATCACTGATTTTCAGGGATTATGTAGAATAACTAAAATCATTTTACATAATCACTGATAATTTTAATTAGTATTGTACAAATTCCCTAATATGATTTCAGGGATTATCAATACATGTAATTAAAAATTCCAAAGATGATGAAACAAATTAACGCAGACAAATTATCATTTTTTTCTTCTTATTCCTTGAAAGTTTAAGTAAACAGTTTTCATTCCTTATCTACTATGTGAATCTTAAGTGATGACTTTTTCAATTTATATTTTATTCAAGTGTTGAACCTCATTATGTTACTAACAAATAAGCTCGGCACAGGCACAGGCACAGGCACAGGCACAGATGTTGTTGCTTGGGTTGAAGAAACGTATGCTCAAAAGTTAATGAAAATTGCAGAGGAAAAACAAAATGCATCATAAATCTCAAACCAATTCTACTAGTGGTTTGAGGAAAGGGAGATAAAAAAAAAAATGTTCATTAGTCACAAAGATTGAAGAAGGATATCGCCTTGCCAAATACATGTACATGTAGTATGGACTCCTGCTCGGATCTTTTATACACAAAATCAGTTTGAGGTTGCTGATTTCCCTTCATTGTTACCTACAGATATTTGTGCTGAAAACTCGATTTCTCTGAGACGTGCCGTAAAATATGATTCGATATGGAGGACAAGGTTTTTTAAATGTTGACATTGTGGTAAAAACAAATATGAATTTGGTAGATATACCTGTAGAAAAGCAGGGCAAATGTGTAATAGTTGATGCCATCCAAATCTAGTTTGTAAATAAAATGTTTATTTTTTAAATATTGTGCATGAAATTTATATTTATCAACACAATTGTACGCATAAAAATAGTTTTAATGACAATTTCATTTTAATTCATATTCTCAACCTA